>NC_047105.1:60588254-60888254 GCF_902500255.1 Thalassophryne amazonica | reverse complement strand
AACAAGTTGTATAATAATAATAATAGTACATCCAGCTCTTCATTCCCAGTTCAGATTGACCCCAGCATGCTAAAACAAGGTTGAATAACACGTACATCCTCGGGGTTAGGTGCAAACAGCACAACACCGTTCTCATGAGAAAGAAGACAAGGTACAAATGTTTAACAGTGATAACATATATATATATATAAAATCCTTAACACTGATAGTCAGTAATAACCCAACTCAATTCATGCAATAATAACAATATTTGCATATGTTGAAAGATGGTATACATTCCATCTTTCAAAACATGCAAATATTCTTTGCATTGCACCAATAGAAAAGGGTCACGCGCGGTTTAAGATGCGGGCAATGTGGGCAGCATTTTCTAGTATATATGAAGCGAACACATGGTGCGTATGGAAGGGAGTAGCAAGATGGCGGGTGGCAGTGTGTCGGGAGAATCCACTGCCTGCCTTAGTGCTAATCCTGAAGTTTTTAAAAATCAATTTGGAAAGATTATTGTCGTGGATGAGTTCTTGAACTTCATTTCTGACAAAATGAGGACTCTTGACCACAATGAAATCGTTCTATTGGCTACAAACAATTTTTCATCGGAATGGATTGCAAAATCAAAGGATTTCCTGTTTGAGGTATGTCCCACAACAACACAACGGAAAATTAATTATATGGGAAAAGACAAGGACGTTAAAAACGTGAAGGCATCTGGCATTTTAGGTAATGAGATCGCAGATTCATTGGCCAAAGAGTCCCTTCTGAAAAATAAAGTTGATGTTAATATCCCTTTGGGAAAGGTTGATTGTTATAGTATTTTTAAAGAGTTGAGTGATCAGAAGTGGCAAAAGCAGTGAGAGTGAGTCGGTAGGGCGGCACTATGTTATGTGTCAGCCTTCGATTAAAAATAAGAGACTCCTCATCCTGTCGTAAGGATCAAGTCAAATTGATTAGATTGAGACTGGGGCATTGTGGGTTGGTAGCATATTTAAAAGTGATTGGAAAACATCCAGATGGGTTGTGTCACTGTGGTCAGTTGGAAAGTGTTCATCATGTTTTAATGTGCTGTCCTATGTATTCTAGTGATAGGCGGAAATTGTTTAAAGATTTGTCAGACTGTAGATTGACTGAGTTTTCTTTTAGGTCAATTTTTTCTGAGGGCAGTTACTCGCATTTAGTGGACAAAACTGTGATTACGTTCCTCCATTCCACCAACCTCTATTTGAGTCTAACATGAGATAAAGTATTTAACTATTACCTGTGGGGGGCAGCATTATGCTACGCCAGCGTATAGCCTGCCGGAATCTATTAGAAGAAGAAGAACGTGAAGGCATGCTTGAGATTGTTTAATGAGTTTGGGGAAGATATGCCTGTGTTTGTCTCGCACCGTCTGGACAAACTTCCACCTGTTTGTTTTGGCAGTATCGACGCCTCAGCCCTGCTTAGAAGAACAGAGCAACTAAGCAATGAAGTTTCTGCGTTGCGCAGGACCATTGAAGCACAGGCGGATGTGAATGAGAATCTGATGGCAGCTACTGTGGCTGTGAATCGCCGGGTGAAGGCGATGGAGCAGAGCTGCACTCTTAACCTGGACCGCAGGACCGCTGCTGTGGCTGCTGCAGGGGAGGTGGAGGTGCAGAGGAAGACAGGCTCTGCTCAGCAGGCAGAGATGGTGTTACCGTCTCCCCATGCTGCGGCTACAGAGAACGTTCAGCCTCGCACATCAGGTATGTCACCGCCGTGGAGTTTTGTTGTGAGCAATGGACGTAAAAAGCCGGACATTAATGTCACACCTAAGAGGCGACCCATAGCCACTCAGGGGAAACGTGAGCCAAGGAATATGCCTCCCGGAATTATTGGCACTGGCACAGAGAGCCACATTCCTGTGATTACAACTAAGAGAGTGAGTATATTTGCCACCAAATTTTCTCCAGATGTGGATGCTGAGACTTTTCGCAGCTATCTATCTGAGAAACTGGTCAATAAGTCTGTGACATGTAGGAAGATAGAATCGCATGGGAGCAGATTCGGCTCCTTTCATGTCACTGCAGATTGTAAGGAGGTGGCTGACGTACAGTTCCCAAGCTGGGGTGTATGTGAGGAGGTATTTTTTTTTTTTTTTTTTTTTTTTTTTTTTTTTTTAGAAACATATGTTTATTGAGTATAACAGCTTACAACAACTACAAAAACAGTATTTAATACACTGAACAAGGCATATACCAACCAAACTATAAAATATTCCACTCCCCCCACCCCAAAGGTAACTTAAAAATCAATAAATAAATAAAATGAAAGAGAAAATAAATAAATAAGTGGATAACGACATTACATCATCATGCACAGCTTAATGTCACATTTAAGGTATCAACAGTTAGGGACATGTCACCTTTAAGTTTCCAGAGTTTCTTCAACTTCACAGTTCTCTAAAAATGCAAGAAAGGGATTCCAGATCTCTTTAAATTTGGCTGATTTCTTTTTTAGTGTATATGTTAACTTTTCGAGGACAAGGCACGACGATAGTTCTTTCAGCCAACGACCAACAGAAGGTCTCCTAGTGTCTTTCCAGCAAAGAGAGATCAAACGTCTAGCCTGTGCTAAACATAAGTCCGTGAGTTTCTTCTCTTTGCTGTTTAGCATACAGTCCTTTGGATATAAGTTAAGAATACAGAGTGCAGGACAAACGGGTACTGGATTCCAGGTCATCTGAGAAATGCAGTTTAGAACTTCATTCCAGAAATTTCGTATCTCAGGACAGTCCCATAGGCAGTGAAGTAAAGTGCCCTTTTCAACATTGCATTTAACACAGGTATCAGGAATATTTGGATTCATCTTATTCAGTTTATCTGGAGTAATATAAGTTCTCATAATCCAATTATATTGAATCAGTCTAAGGTGGGTATTTAGTGTTAGAAGTTGAGCCTTTGAACACACCTCTCTCCAATCCTCCTCTGAGAGGTCTATTTTCAAGTCAGTTACCCATTGAATTTTCCTGTGTTCAGCAGAGTCTTTATGATTTGTCACCAGTATATTATAAAGTAAGGATATTTGACCCTTGCCAGAACGATTGTTCACTGCTATGTTTTCTAGCAGGGACAAAGGGGGCTGTGTATAAGAGTGCATCCGTGCATAAACAAAACTTCGTAACTGTAGGTATTTAAACAGGTGTGTCTGAGGAATATCATATTCATTTCTGATTTCTTCAAATGAAACTAATTTACCTTCTTTGTATAGATCCATAACTTTGCAAATGCCCTTTGTTGCCCACATTTTAAAACCTTGGTCTTTTCTGCCAGGAATGAAGTTATCATTCCCCCATATTGGTGAGAAGCCTGAAAACATAGTGGGTTCATCAAGAAGTGATTGCACATTGTGCCAGATGTTAATTGTGTTCCTCACAAAAGGGTTATCAGTAAGCCGATTCAATTTTTTGACAGAGGCAGAGTACAAGTAAGTGTCAAGTCGCAGGCCTTTAGTGCAAGTACTTTCAAGTTGTACCCAAGGTAGGTAAGGTTCAGGCGAGAACCAGTGTATTGCAGCTTTAATTTGAGCAGCCCAGAAGTACCATTGTAAATTGGGTAATTGTAACCCTCCTCTCTCATATGGCAGGTAAAGAAGTGACATTCTCAACCTTGCCCTTCTGTTATTCCAAATAAATTTGTAAATAGTTGTTTCATTTAGAGAAGAACTGTGATGGAGGGGGTAAAGGGATCGATTGAAATAGATATAAAAACTTTGGTAGTATATTCATCTTGATTACGTTTATACGCCCCAATAAAGAGACTATTCGTGGATTCAGTTACTATGGAGATCAGCGTCATAGTTACAGGTTACTAAATCTTTAATGGTTGGGGTGATAGTGATACCCAGATATTTAAATCCATTTATTGCATTATTGAAAGGGTGTTTTATTACTGAATTTATCTGCTCCTGTTTGTTCAAAAACATGATGGAGGATTTTGTTTCATTTACTTTAAAGCCTGAAAATTTCCCAAATGCGTCAATTAAATTAGTCAGATTAAGAATTGATTGATTTAGGTCTGTTAGAAGTAAGAGGGTGTCATCAGCATACATTACAATGCGACGTTACTTGATACTTTTATACCTGAAATTAGGGGGTGTGACCTCACCGCCATCGCAAACAGTTCCATTGCCAAAACAAATAGCAATGGTGAAAGAGGGCACCCCTGACGGGTACCTCTTGTGAGTTTGAAAGGGGGTGATATTATGTAATTGGTGGAGACCTCTACCGTTGGGTCGGTATAAAGCGTCTCGATCCATTTTCGGAGGTAATTGCCAATCCCAAAACGGGATAACACATCAAATAAGTAACTCCACTCCACTCTATCAAATGCTTTTTCAGCATCTAAAGACAGAATGGCGGTGTCAGGGGTTCCCTCCCTCACATGTATCAAGTTCAGCACCCTTCTGACATTGTGAAAGGCTTGACGGTTCTTCACAAAACCATTCTGATCTGGGTTGACAGTTGGGAGCACCGGTTCCAGTCATCTAGCCATTACTTTAGCAATAATCTTGGCGTCTGTATTAAGCAGTGAAATGGGCCTATATGAAGCGCAGTTGGTAGGGGACTTACTGGGTTTCAAAATGAGTATTATCAGCGCATTTCTCAGGGAATCCGGGAGACGACCCTGTTGGAAGGACTCCTCGTACATAGCTAAAAGAGGTTCAATGAGTTTATCTTTAAATATCTTGTAATGTCAATAGGGAGAGCATCGGGGCCTGCAGCTCTACCTCCCCTCATATTATTAATAGCTTCAACCATTTCTGGAGCATCTAGTTTCTTATCCATATGCCCTTTAAAGTCATCTGGTATGGAAGGGATATAAAGATCGTTCAGGAATTCAGTTTGTGTATCCACATTTTCTGAGGATTCGGCTGTATATAACACTTTATAATAAGTGGAAAAGGTATCATTAATTTCCTGAGGGTCTGTTGTTATTGTTCCACTCTGAGTTTGAATTGCGGTAATTGCCCTGTCTGCATGCAATTTCTTTATTCTCCAGGACAACAATCTCCCGGGTTTTTCACCTTGATCATAGTAACTCTGTTTGAGCCTAATTAAACTGTTTTCTGCTTTCAATGTAGATAATTCCTCATATTGGGCTTTAAGTAGCCTTAATTCTTGTTTTATTTTATGGAGTCATCCAGAAAGGTCTCTCTCTCCAGTTGTCTAATTTTATGGTCAAGCTCATTCATTTTCAATTTATATTTGTTTGTATTTGAACTGGTATAGGAAATAATCATACCTCGGATGTATGCCTTAAAGGTCTCCCATCTCACAATAGCGGAAGTCTCATCCGTATTTGTAATAAAGAACAAGTCAATTTGTGTCTCTAAGAATTGCAGGAAATTTGAATCGGAAAGCCATCTGGGATGAAATCTCCATCTAAGAGTGCCTTTAACAACTCCTTGGGCCCTATACAAAAGTGAAATAGGAGAGTGGTCTGACAGTAGTATGCTGTTATAGTTACATTTAATCACGGAGGAGAACATTGAGTTGGAAATTAGAAAATAATCTATCCCTGAGTATGACTTAAATCTAAAAGAGTAGCAAGAAAATTCTAGCTTATCTGAGTTTAACCTCCTCCAGGGGTCACACAAGTTCAAATCCTTTATGTACTGTAACAGCTTCTTCCTACTTTGTGTATGGGAGGAGTCCACCCCAGTTGACTGGTCCAATTTAGGGTCCAAAGTGCAATTGAAATCGCCTGCTATAAGAACCTTCCCTGGAAGAGAAGAACTAATAGAAATAAATTTTCAAAGAATTTGGATTGTCATTGTTCGTGGCGTATATGTTAATCATATTTATCTTCTCTTCTATCAGTGTACCTTGGACAATCAAATACCTACCACCAATATCACGAATGACATTGTCCACTTTAAACGGTACAGATTTATGAATCAGTATCATTACCCCACGAGTGTGTGATAAATAGGAGGCTGAAATTACTTGTCCTGACCATCTCCTTTTATCTTTATCACTTCATCTGACAGTAAATGGGTTTCTTGGAGATATACAACTGATGAATTAATTTGTTTGACCCTACTAAGTACCTGCTTCATTTTAGCCAGTTCCACCATGCCTCTAACATTCCAGGATGTAAACTTCAAATTTGCATTAAAAGACATATACCATAAAATCAAGTATAAATATTTTCAACCAGGTCCCATATGAATAGGAAGAAGTGAGTTAAACTGTGATCTCATTCTTAAAAAAGGATTGCATGTCGTTATTCCGCACTTCGAAATAAAATTTATATTAATAACCCCTAAAATATTCCCAGCTCTGTCTCCCCAAATGAGACGGCATATCCTCCCCCGTAACATTAAGAGCTAACCAGACACTCGACTGATCCACAAACAATGAGGAGCAGTTATGAACTGACGAATCGCACAATCAACAGACCTCCCGCCCGCAATCGGCTTAATACAATAAGCAGGCAAATTAAACTATATTTACACACGTATCTGATGTGTGGGATTAAAACCACATTAGCCTGGGAGAGCATCATCATGCACAGGACACAGACAGTACCTTTCTTGATAGATGAAAAAGAGTTAAAGTTCCACGCCGGCTGCTGCTTTGAAAAGTTCAGACCCTGACCGTGGTCATCCCTGTGTAATCATGCTAATCATGGCCAGCCTGCTCTGTCTCCAGATCTTTGATGAACGTCTGCACACCTGCGGGATCAGCGAAGATGCGTGTTTTCCCTTCATGGAAAAGCCTGAGCTTGGCGGGGTAAATGATGCCGTAGTCCACTTTAGGTCCCGTAGTCGTCGTTTCACGTCATCGAAACGCTTTCTTTTCTTGTGCAGCTCGGTGGAGATGTCCTGAAAGAACATGACCTGGTGGCCTTCGTACACGATCTTGCCCTTCTTTCTTGCCGCTTGCATGACTCGGATTTTGTCGCCAAAGTTTAAAAACTTAATTATCATGACTCGCGGAGCGGAGGATTGTGGAGCGCCTGGCAGTCTATGCGCCCTTTCGATAACCAGCGGGGCAGGGAAGGTCTCGGGTTCCAGGACTTTGGGAAGCCACTTTTCCAAAAAAGCAGTTGCATTCAAGGGAGTTTTTCCTTCCCACTGTAGCCAAGTGCTTGCTCACAGGGGGTCGTTTTGACCGTTGGGGTTTTACATAATTATTGTATGGCCTTGCCTTACAATATAAAGCGCCTTGGGGCAACTGTTTGTTGTGATTTGGCGCTATATAAAAAATTGATTGATTGCATTCCCTTTTCAACTTTTTCTGGGAGATTCACTAGCCTCAGATTTGAACGACGGCTCCTGTTTTCTAGGTCATCCACTTTAGAGGTAAGCTCAGACACCTGTTTCTCCAGCATCGCAATTTTAGTTTTCTCACCAGCCATATTGTCCTCTATATCACCAATACGATCCTCTGCTTGTTCCAGTCTGCATGAAAACTCTTTAAAGTCTGACTTGATTCCGTTAATTGCTGTCAGAACTCCGTCAACTTTGGAGCCAAAATCGTTTTTCAGAGCTGCAATTGCTTCTAAAATCCCCTCCGCTCCAGGAGTCTGCACGATAGCGGTTAGCTTGTTAGCATCTTCCCCTACTTCTTCGAGACGGTCGGTCTTGTTCTGACCCTTTTTCTGGTGGCCCATGGTAGTTTTTGGCGTTTTGGCCGACATGTCTTAGATACAGATACACTTAACTTTAATTTAATGAAGAAAAGCCTTCCCTTCTAACTCAGGATACTTTAGCTTAGCCGATTGCTATGGAGAGCTCGAAAAATGCGACCGCTCAGCTCCGTGCCATAGCCACTCCCCCCTGTGAGGAGGTATTTGAACCCCGTGGGCACAGAGGCTCTGCTGGCAATATTCCTGTGGGGAGAAATGAACTGCTGCAGTCAGAGAATAATGAAACTGTGGCTACTTCCTCCTAAACTGTAATGCGGGTTGTCTCTTATAACTGTCGTGGGCTGTGTGTAGGTAACAGCGCTGGGGACAGAGCCCGACGTGTTGTGGTGGATAAAATACTTCAAAGTTGTGACATTCTGTGTTTACAGGAGACTTTCCTTTCCAAACAGGATTTGGGAGGGTTGAATTATGTTCATGATGACTTTCACGGTGCTGGAGAGTCAACTACAGATCTCTCTCAGTGCATTATTAGGGGGAGAATCCCTGGGGGTGTGGCCATCCTGTGGCATAAAAGGTTTGATTCTGTGATTAATGTTGTTCTACTGGAAACTGACTGGTGTATTGGGGTTCATGTCAGGATGAGTAACACAGAATTTATCATTCTGAATGTCTACACACCATATGAGTCGAGACATAATGATGATGAATATGTGAATAGGTTGGCATTTATTAACTCTTTTATTGTTGATAATTGCTGTACAACCGTTTATGTTGTTGGAGACATGAATGCAGATATCTCTGATAATGCTTCTTTTTTTGCTAAGCATATGATCAGGATGTGTGAAGACAATAATTTGGTTCTATCTAGTCAGGTGCTTCTACCTGCAGACAGTTTTACCTACTATAGTGAAGCCCATATAACAACTAGCTGGCTTGATCATCTGATATGTACTGCAGATGCTCATGCAACGCTTGGGTCTATGAAAGTACTGTATGAGGTGACCACAGCTGATCATTTTCCTATTGAGTTCATACTTAACACTGTGTGTCTCCCTGAGATAATGAGGGAGGATAACATCATAAGTGAGGCTAAGATAGACTGGACTAAACTGTCCTCAGAGGATGTATTGTTTTATTGTGGAGATCAGATGCACTTTTGAGAAAAATACATTACCTATGCATGCCATTCGATGTTTGAATGTTAACTGTAGTGACACTTCTCACTGTGATGACCTCTGTGAAATGTATAATTGTATTGTGTTTGCCTTATCAGAAGCCAGCAGACCTCTACTCACTCTCCCTAATAAAGCTGTAAATGCTCAGCCTGGGTGGAATAGGTATGTCGCTGGCCCCCATGCAGAAGCTAAGGCAGCCCATAAAGCCTGGGTAATTGCTTGTAGACCTAGGCAGGGGCCGGTTCATGAGTATAAAAAGGTGACCAATACTAGATACAAATATGCAGTACGCTTTGTTCGCAAGCATGAGCAAGCCTTGAGAGCTGACTCTATGGCTGGAAAACTGCTTGACAGCAATGTCACTGGCTTCTGGAAAGAAGTGAAGAATATAAACAGGGTTAAAACAGCACTGCCATGTAACATTGAGGGTGTATTTGGTGGAGAAAATATAACTGAACTATGGAGGCAGCATTATGCTGCTCTGTTCAACTGTGTCAGAAGTGAGCCCTACTGTACAGGTAATATAGAGGAGGAAGTGGTACACATCAGCCCCTATGAAATTTCCCAAGCCATAAGGCAACTGGCTGATAACAAGGCATGTGGCATGGATAATATCACTGCAGAGCACCTGAAGCTTGCCAGCTCTAGGGTTGCTGTGTTGCTGGCTATTTGTTTTACAGGGTTGGTAATGCATGGTATTCTGCCAGATGCTATGTTGTTATTTTAGTACCTGTTATCAAAGACAAGGCTGGGAAGGTAGGGAGTATGGATAACTACCGGCCTATTGCCCTAGCCAGCGTACTGTCAAAGGTGCTAGAAAGTGTCATATTTGACAGAATTGGGGATTTTATTTGTACCACGGATAATCAGTTTGGCTTTAAGAGTAAGCATAGTACTGATTTGTGTATTTATGCATTAAAAGAAGTAGTAGAAAAGTACAGAGGGCATGGCTTAACAGTGTTGGTGGGCTTTATTGATGCCTCTAAGGCATTTGACAGAGTTAACCATCACAAGCTCTTCGCCAAGTTGAAGTATAGGGGTGCTCCGGGTAGCATCATACGTATCCTGGCATATTGGTACGACCGAGAGACTATGCAGGTGAAATGGGGGAGTTTTTATCTTCTCCCTTCAGAGTTGACAATGGGGTACGGCAGGGTGGGCTTTTATCCCCAAGCCTATTCAGCCTGTACATGGATGAACTGTCAAGGCAGTTGGGAGATTGTCGAACAGGGTGTATTGTGGGCAACACCTTAATCACTTGATGTACGCTGATGATTTGGCCATTATAGCTCCCAGCAGTGCAGGGTTCCAACAGCTTCTTAATATACGTTCTGACTACGGGGTCAGGTTTGACATCGAGTATAATGCCAAAAAGAGCATGATAATGATATGTAGGACCAAGGAGGATCAACATTTTAACTTCCCAGGTTTCTATTTGTCTGGTCAAACACTGTCTGTGTGCACCAATGTAAAATATCTAGGACACATTGTTAACGATAAGATGGAGGATGATGCTGACATGCTCAGACAGAGAAGAATGCTGTATGTCCAAGCCAATGTGTTAGTGAGAAAATTTCATTACTGCTCTGATGAAGTGAAGGTGAACTTGTTTAGAGCTTACTGTACCCCTATGTACACGGCCCCCCTCTGGGTGAGGTATAAGAAGGAGAGTTTGCAAAAACTTCAGGTTGCATATAATGACTGTCTCAGAATCCTGCTCAAAAAGCCCAGGGGTAGTAGTGCCAGCAAGCTCTTTTGTGATTTAGGGTTAAACACCTTCCAGGCTACCCTGAGAAGACTGATGTACAAGCTTATATGTAGACTGCAGGGGTCCGGGAATAATCTCATTATGCAGTTGTCCAATCCCAGGTGCAGTTCTGTTAGATACCAATCCCATATGTGGAAACACTGGTATTTGTGCCTTTTATAGAATGTGTATGCACTTTTTTTTATGGCATTTTTACTGCTTCTATTTATTAGATGCCTTTTTATTGAATTTGCATAAGCACTTTTTATGTATGTATGTGTATGGGTGTGTACATGTGTATGGGTGTATGCATGTATGTATATATATTGTATATGTGTGTATGTGTATATATATCTATTTGTTTTCTTTTTTTAACATATGATATATACACTTTTTCTTATACTACATATTTGTTTTATGTTTTGTATGTGATGGTATGTTTATTTGGACGTTGGAGTCTGCAATAAAGTTTGACTATATATATATATATATATATATATATATATATATATATATATATATATATATATATACTCAACAAAAATATAAACGCAACACTTTTGGTTTTGCTCCCATTTTGTATGAGATGAACTCAAAGATCTAAAACTTTTTCCACATACACAATATCACCATTTCCATCAAATATTGTTCACAAACCAGTCTAAATCTGTGATAGTGAGCACTTCTCCTTTGCTGAGATAATCCATCCCACCTCACAGGTGTGCCATACCAAGATGCTGATTAGACACCATGATTAGTGCACAGGTGTGCCTTAGACTGCCCACAATAAAAGGCCACTCTGAAAGGTGCAGTTTTGTTTTATTGGGGGGGATACCAGTCAGTATCTGGTGTGACCACCATTTGCCTCATGCAGTGCAACACATCTCCTTCGCATCATCCGTGAAGAGAACACCTCTCCAACATGCCAAACGCCAGCGAATGTGAGCATTTGCCCACTCAAGTCGGTTACGATGACAAACTGGAGTCAGGTCGAGACCCCGATGAGGACGACGAGCATGCAGATGAGCTTCCCTGAGATGGTTTCTGACAGTTTGTGCAGAAATTCTTTGGTCATGCAAACCGATTGTTTCAGCAGCTGTCCGAGTGGCTGGTCTCAGACGATCTTGGAGGTGAACATGCTGGATGTGGAGGTCCTGGGCTGGTGTGGTTACACGTGGTCTGCGGTTGTGAGGCTGGTTGGATGTACTGCCAAATTCTCTGAAACGACTTTGGAGACGGCTTATGGTAGAGACATGAACATTCAATACACGAGCAACAGCTCTGGTTGACATTCCTGCTGTCAGCATGCCAACTGCATGCTCCCTCAAATCTTGCGACATCTGTGGCATTGTGCTGTGTGATAAAACTGCACCTTTCAGAGTGGCCTTTTATTGTGGGCAGTCTAAGGCACACCTGTGCACTAATCATGGTGTCTAATCAGCATCTTGATATGGCACACCTGTGAGGTGGGATGGATTATCTCAGCAAAGGAGAAGTGCTCACTATCACAGATTTAGACTGGTTTGTGAACAATATTTGAGAGAAATGGTGATATTGTGTATGTGGAAAAAGATTTAGATCTTTGAGTTCATCTCATACAAAATGGGAGCAAAACCAAAAGTGTTGCATTTATATTTTTGTTGAGTGTATATATATCTTATCGTGAGCACTCCCCTGCAAGTATACTGTATGTTGTCAAATTTCACCCTCTACAGGAGCAGGGTTGGCCGTTTCAGTGCTCTGCTGTGGACCATTGGATTAATTCAAGTGGAGAATTGAAGGGGGTGGGGGCGCTCAATAAATTTAATGCAGTCCATGGAGTGGTCCCAGGTTAATATGAAAGTTGCTTATTTTAGTCTATTAACACAATTACTTACAACTATAGCTAATTTCAGCTATAATATTGCTTGTGCAAGAACCTGTCTGACCTGCCAACAAAACCAATGTCCCACTTTGCTGTCTTTCATTCATGAAGCTGAACTGTCTGAAATATAATTCGTGGACTGCCCTGAAAATAGCACTAAAAAGTGTAGCTGAGGCAGAAAGGAGTTTGAATCTGTTTTCAGTAGTTTTTGTGCATTGGAGCCATTGATACTGTGGTTATATAGCCCATGCGAAGTGAGAACACTGGGATTCCCCAGAAAGAGATGGAGGTCATTGGCAGTGGAATACATTCTTTGTCTTTTTAAATATTTCATGAGAACCACCACTGACTGGAAACACATTCACGAGCCCTTGGAGCTCAATTTGGAATATGCTCAGTTTTGAGCTTCATGGTAAAGCTCTGAATACTTATGTACATGTGATTTCTTAGTGTTTTTTTTTGTTTGTTTTTTTATAAAATTGCAAAAACCTGGAAAAAGTTTTCATGTTGTCATTATGGGGTATTGTGTGTAGAATGTTTGAGGGGGAAAAAATGAATTTCATCCATTTGGAATAAGGCTGTAACATAAATAGCACTGTGAATACTTTCTGGATGCACCTTATGATGTGATTTGCAGCAATATAAATTAATTAAATTGAACTAATGGCCTGGGGTCTGCACTTACATCATCTATAATGGCACACTGGGTTTCTGTGACAGCTGTCAAAGATTTTTAACCTGAATTTTGGGTGTCTTGGTAAGGAGCTGAGGAGAAATCCAGTAGTGTTTCATGGAGAACCACCGTGAATTTCTTCACAGCATGACTCTGTGAATATAATGTCAGCACTTAGTCCTCTGAGAATTTCACAGGCTGCTGGCTTCTAACTGGTCTGGATGGGTGTGAAGGATGTTAACCTCTCTAATTGAATCCTCACCGGGCAGCTGCCATCAACAGTTTTCTCAGGAGAAATGAAACCTTATGTCCAGTCGGCACCGTGCCTCATTCTGTGGCTCAGAGAAACACACCGTCTGATTTAGCTGTGATATTAGATTGTGGATGTTTGGCACAAGCATTAGATTTTCAGGCACAGTGCTATGACTTCTATCCAGCAGACCTCAGAGGTTCTTCTCTCACACATTCACAGACTATACAGGAAACCCAATCAGGTCTGCTGCAAAATATCTCATTTTTTGGCCTAAAACTATTTTTAGAACAAATTTATTCAGTGTTTCAGTATCAAAATGTCACATCAAAAATGTTCTTTTTTTATCAGAATATCATCATTTTAAAAATGTTATTCAAATACAGATTTCATATGATAAAGATAACTCGCTGCGAACACACTGCAATTCAGTGTATAATAGCTGAGTTTTAATATTGTAATGTTCAGTAAGAATTGTGTTCTGAAACTATGATGAGTGACATGCATTTAACAATGACCAAAATACAATAACTAAACTCTTCATGAATTGTTAACTGATATCAGAACTCCAGAAATGTATTGTGTACATATCAAGCAAGAAAGTGTAAATGCAAACATAGGGGATACATTTTTATTCAACAGATGACTAACAGGGTATCAAGAAGAAGCAGACTGTGACACTGAACTACCGTGCATCCAGAAACTATTCAAAGTGCTTCACTTTTTCCACATTTTATGTTAGACTTATTCCAAAATGGAGTAAATTCATTTTCCCCCTCAAAATTCTACTCACAACACCCATAATGACAACATGAAAAAGTTTTTTTTATTTTATAAAAAATAAAACTAAGAAATCACATGTACATAAATATTCACAACCTTTTCTCAGTACTTTGTTGATGCACCTTTGGCAGCAAATACAGCCTCAAGTCTTCTTGAATATGATGTCACAAGCTTGGCACACCTACCTGTGAGCAGTTTTGGCTGCTCTACTTTGCAGCACCTCTCAAGCTCCATCAGGTTGGATGGGGAGCGTCGGTGCACAGCCATTTTCAGATCTCTCCAGAGATGTTCAATTGGATTCAGGTCTGGACTCTGGTTGGGCCACTCAAGAACATTCACAGAGTTGTCCTAAAGCCACTCCTTTGATATCTTGGCTGTGTGCTCAGGGTCATTGTCCTGCTGAAAGATGAACCATCACCCCAGTCTGAGGTCAAGGGCACGCTGGAGCAGGTTTTCATCCAGGATGTCTCTGTACAATGCTGAATTCATCTTCCCCTCAGTCCTGACTAGTCTCACCGTTTCCTGTCTCCTGAAAAAAACATCCTCACAGCATGAAGCTGCCACCACCATGTTTCACTGTAGGGATGGTGCCTGGTTTCCTCCAAGTATGACACCTGGTATTCACACCAAAGAGTTCAATCTTTAACTCATCAGACCAGGGAAGTTTGTTTCTCATGGTCTCTGAGTGCTTCAAGTGCCTTTTGGCAAACTCCAGGCAGGCTGCCATGTGCCTTGTACCAAGGAGTGGCTTCTGTCTTGTCACTCTACCATATAAGCCTGATTTGTGGATTGTTGCAGAGATGCTTGTTCTTCTGGAAGGTTCTCGTTCTCGACAAAGAAATTCTGGAGCTCTGTCAGAGTGACCGTCAGGTTCTTGGTCACCTCCCTGACTAAGGCCCTTCTCCCCCGATCACTCAGTTTAGATGGGTGGCCAGCTATAGGAAGAATCCCAGTGGATCTGAACTTCTTCCATTTACAGATGATGGAGGCCACTGTGCTCATTGGGACCTTCAAAGCAGTGGAAATGTTTCTATACTCTTCCCCAGATTTGTGCCTCGAGACAATCCTGTCTCAGAGCTCTAGAGACAGTTTCTTTGACTTCATGCTTGGTTTGTGTTCTGACATGCACTGTCAACTGTGGGACCTTATATGTAGACAGGTGTGTGTCTTTCCAAATCATGTCCAATCAACTGAATTTACCCCAGGTGGACTCCAGTTAAGCTGTAGAAACATCTTAAGGATGATCAGTGAAAACAGGATGCACCTGAGCTCAATTTTGAGCTTCATGGCAAAGGCTTTGAATACTTACACACATGTGATTTCTTAGGTTTTTTTCTATTTTCAATAAATTTGCAAAATCTAAAAAAAAAAAAAAAAAAAAATCATACTGTCGTTATGGGGTATTGTGTGAAATTTTGATGAAAAAAAATTATTTCATCCATTTTGGAATCAGGCTGTAACATAACAAAATGTGTAAAAGCACCGTGAATACTTTCTGGGTGCGCTGTATAACTGTCCATTTGTCACTTTGAAGTGCACATCAAGGCCTTAACCACTACTGACACACCTGATTCCCTGCCCTACTGAGGTTTCAAATCCTGCAAAATCTTGCAAAACTTCAAAGAGGTTGCCGCTGCAAGATGTCATTAACATTGAGAACTGCATTGAGACGCGCTGATCAGGCTGCACTTTAACCGCTACTCACGGACAACAGCATTAACATTGAAACATAAAACTCTTGTTATTGTGCTTAAAACTCTCATGAATTATTATCTGAATTTTTAGATGTGTCATTGTTTGTTTTATGTTTATCACATGGAATTCTCACAGAGAGACAAGTGAAGGACCAGTTTTTCACTTCCTGATTTGCAGGTATGCATGGTAAAGTGAAGGAAATATTTTGCCTCAGTGATTTATCACCTCCTGATGTCTTTTTGTGCCGTCACCTGATTTAGTTACGGACTCACTGGGATAATTTTTAGAAGTGTTTTTGACGAAATGTTTGTAAAATGTAGTTCTTCTATGTCTGCCTGGTGTTCCACCCAGTAGTGCCTTGCTGCACTCGGATGTCAGGAACATTTGGATTTTAGATGTGGACATTAATCCTGAAGGCCATGAAAAAGAGACACTTGAATTTGTAGTGCTACTATTGCAGACGGACGACTCAGTCAGGATAAAAACGATGCTCCTCATGGACTAATGATGTCTGAACAGACATTTGGAGTAGCGGCGCACTATGATGCAGCTGCACTGCCTCTTCAAGTGAAGCTGCAGAAGTGTGTCGAAGCGAACAAACCCTGCTGCCCTTCTGCTACACCTTGTTTATCTCTTCACTGTGGTTCAGCCTTGAATCAAAGCACAGGCACTGTCTGTTTTCACAGATTTCTACTTTGTCTCGTCTGCACCACTACAAACTGTCTCGTAAAGTTGAAGCTTGTCCGAAAGATTAATTCTGTTTATTTGACTGACTGAAATCTATGAATGTCTGAGTATCGGCATCTACGGTTTGTCTTGAGCGTGGGAGGCCTGGTGAGGCGGACTGAAGCTCAACACTGATGGAGACCTCCTAAAAAAGCATAAAAAAACATTAATAATATTAAAGCTTTTACTTTGAAATCTGCAGTATTGACGTTAGGTCTTTGCATTATGAAAACGGTCTCAAAGACATTTTGTGAAAGACTTTATAACCTATCATATAATACTGCTGTTGAGGTCGGTGTAGTTTTAAATTATTTACCTGCATGATATTTTGACCTGTTTACAGATTCTGTGTATACTGTAATAAATATTTTCCATCTGGCTCTCCGGGTGCTGCGGAGAGGAGTGAGGGCGCCCTCTGTGGACACTCTAAATAATGCTCTTTGCTGTTTGTAAGAAGATCAAACTGAAAAGCGTGACTTCAGTGAAGCCTAGAATAACTATTTGAAATGTGGGTATTTTGCGCTAATTTAAAGCACAGGATAGTTTCGGGTTATGAGCAAAATACTGCCTGACGAAGTGTTTGACTTTTATTTAGAAGTGGAGAATATTTATGCACCTGAAAGCTATGTAACAAGTAGAGCAAAGGCATGTGTTGATAACTCTTTGTTTAAACTTTTCTTTGTTAATAGACTTAAATTTGGTTTATTTCCTTATGTTGTGTGTGGCTGCTGTGAATATTTCATTTGAATAGAAAGGAACTGAATGTCTTGGAGCTTGCAAAGGCACAAGAAGCAGTTTACACAAAATTCCAATCTATATGTTTGTATGCCATTTTATTTGATATTAAAAGAGAATGTTTTCTGTAACTTTACTTTTCATACTGCGGGCGTTGTCATTTCTTCTCTTTGTGCCAGTCTCCGATGCCACCTCATTTTGTACAGATGATGTGACGCCGTCAGCAGAAGGCGACTTTGTAAAGACTTTGTCAGCCACATTACAAATGGATACTTAAATGTTTCTATCTTTGGTGATTAAATGCAGTTGATATTTTTTACTTCATCTCTGAATCATTATCACGATTTGCTGCTGGATATTTTCTGGAAAATCTGCTTGGATACTAAGAAACAGAATATATTTGTTATGCATTTTGTTTGTCGTTTACAGAGCCCCTGAAGTTCAAGATTTTTCCTCCTGTGCACACAAGTTTATCCACCCTTTCCAGGTTTCAAATCCCGCAAAACCTCGGAGAGGTCGCTGCGCTGCGAGATCTCAGTAACATTGAGAACTGCATTGATACGCTCTGATCACGCTGCACTTTAAGCGCTGCACACGGACAACACCATTAACATCGCAACATCAAACTATTTTTATATTGTGCCTAAAACTCTCATGAATATTCTCTGGGTTTATAGATGTTGTTATTGTGTTTATTTTATGTAAACATGCGAGAATCACAGGCTGTCTCTCTGTTATTTTCAGTGGGAGCTGCTGTGAGCTACGCTTGCTTCCTGTTCATGTCGTTCTGGGGAAACCCCGCTGAAACAACCAGATCATTTCCAAAGTGAAGGCTTTGTTGATCCGGGACGTCGTCTGACTTCCACAGAAATGGCAGAAGACGTGGACATCAGCACTTTTTCGGCACATTCCACTGTTACAGGAGTTTTTGTCATGGAAAGAGAAGCGGAGGGATGCGCCACAGAGCCGCTCATGGCGCGGGACATGAGCGGGACCTCCGTGTTGAAAGTCTTACGGGACATGTTGTGACATGCCCAGCTCTTCCACCATTCGGAAGATTCAGACGGCTTTGGGTGGCTTTTCAGTTGAGTGAGTATCCGAGAAATTGTCGATTAGCTGAGCATGTCACAACATGTCCTGTGAGACCAACACGGAGGTGCTTTCGTTCCGCGCCATGAGCGGCTCCGTGGCGAATTCCTCCCCTCCTGTTTTCATGACAAAATCTCCTTTAACAGTGGAATGTGCTGGAAAAGTGCTGATGTCCACCTTTTCTGCCGTTTCTGTGGAAGTCAGACGACGTCCCGGATCAACAAAGCCTTCACTTTGGAAATGATCTGGTTGTTTTAGCGGGGTTTCAAATCAAATCAATTTCATTTATATAGCGCCAAATCACAACAAACAGTTGCCCCAAGGCACTTCATATTGCAAGGCAAAGCCATACAATAATTACAGAAAAACCCCAACTGTCAAAACGACCCCCTGTGAGCAAGCACTTGGCGACAGTGGGAAGGAAAAACTCCCTTTTAACAGGAAGAAACCTCCAGCAGAACCAGGCTCAGGGAGGGGCAGTCTTCTGCTGGGACTGGTTGGGGCTGAGGGAGAGAACCAGGAAAAAGACATGCTGTGGAGGGGCAGAGATCAATCACTAATGATTAAATGCAGAGTGGTGCATACAGAGCAAAAAGAGAAAGAAACACTCAGTGCATCATGGGAACCCCCCAGCAGTCTAAGTCTATAGCAGCATAACTAAGGGATGGTTCAGGGTCAAGATAGATAGATAAGATAAGATGGAACCTGATTATTCAAAACCTTATAAGTAAAAGAAGAATTTTAAATTCTATTCTAGAATTAACAGGAAGCCAATGAAGAGGGCCAATATGGGTGAGATATGCTCTCTCCTTCTAGTCCCTGTCAGTACTCTAGCTGCAGCATTTTGAATTAACTGAAGGCTTTTCAGGGAACTTTTAGGACAACCTGATAATAATGAATTACAATAGTCCAGCCTAGAGGAAATAAATGCATGAATTAGTTTTTCAGCATCACTCTGTGACAAGACCTTTCTAATTTTAGAGATATTGCGCAAATGCAAAAAAGCAGTCCTACATATTTGTTTAATATGCGCATTGAATGACATATCCTGATCAAAAATGACTCCAAGATTTCTCACAGTATTACTAGAGGTCAGGGTAATGCCATCCAGAGTAATGATCTGGTTAGACACCATGTTTCTAAGATTTGTGGGGCCAAGTACAATAACTTCAGTTTTATCTGAGTTTAAAAGCAGGAAATTAGAGGTCATCCATGTCTTTATGTCTGTAAGACAATCCTGCAGTTTAGCTAATTGGTGTGTGTCCTCTGGCTTCATGGATAGATAAAGCTGAGTATCATCTGCGTAACAATGAAAATTTAAGCAATGCTGTCTAATAATACTGCCTAAGGGAAGCATGTATAAAGTGAATAAAATTGGTCCTAGCACAGAACCTTGTGGAACGCCATAATTAACCTTAAGTCTGTGAAGAAGATTCCCCATTTACATGAACAAATTGTAATCTATTAGATAAATATGATTCAAACCACTGCAGCGCAGTTCCTTTAATACCTATGGCATGCTCTAATCTCTGTAAGAAAATTTTATAGTCAACAGTATCAAAGCAGCACTGAGGTCTAACAGAACAAGCACAGAGATGAGTCCACTGTCTGAGGCCATAAGAAGATCATTTGTAACCTTCACTAATGCTGTTGTCTGTACTATGATGAATTCTAAACCCTGACTGAAACCTCTTCAAATAGACCATTCCTCTGCAGATGATCAGTTAGCTGTTTTACAACTACCCTTTCAAGAATTTTTGAGAGAAAGGAAGGTTGGAGATTGGCCTATAATAGCTAAGATAGCTGGGTCACGTGATGGCTTTTTAAGTAATGGTTTAATTACTGCCACCTTAAAAGCTGTGGTACATAGCCAACTAATAAGACAGATTGATCATATTTAAGATCGAAGCATTAATTAATGGTAGGCTTTCCTTGACAGCCTGGTAGGAATGGGGTCTAATAGACATGTTGATGGTTGGAGAAGTACTATGAAAATAACTCAGAACAATCGGAGAGAAAGAGTCTAACCAAATAACCGGCATCACTGAAAGCAGCCAAGAGAACAATATGTCTTTGGGATGGTTATGAGTAATCTTCATTAGTGAGTAGTAAGATGTCCTAGCTTTACGGAGGCTTTTTTTATAGAGCAACAGACTCTTTCCAGGCTAAGTGAAGATCTTCTAAATTAGTGAGACGCCATTTCCTCTCCAACTTACGGGTTATCTGCTTTAAGCTGCGAGTTTGTGAGTTATACCACGGAGTCAGGCACTTCTGATTTAAGGCTCTCTTTTTCAGAGGAGCTACAGCATCCAAAGTTGTCCTCAATGAGGATATAAAACTATTGACGAGATAATCTGTCTCACTCACAGAGTTTAGGTAGCTACTCTGCCCTGTGTTGGTATATGGCATTGGAGAACATAAGGAAGGAATCATATCCTTAAACCTAGTTACAGCGCTTTCTGAAAGACTTCTACTGTAATGAAACTTATTCCCCACTGCTGGGTAGTCCATCAGAGTAAATGTAAATGTTATTAAGAAATGATCAGACAGAAGGGGGTTTTCAGGGAATACTGTTAAGTCTTCAATTTCCATACCATAAGTCAGAACAAGATCTAAGGTATGATTAAAGTGGTGGGTGGACTCATTTACATTTTGAGCAAAGCCAGTCGAGTCTAACAATAGATTAAATGCAGTGTTGAGGCTGTCATTCTCAGCATCTGTGTGGATGTTAAAATCGCCCACTATAATTATCTTATCTGAGCTAAGCACTAAGTCAGACAAAAGGTCCGAAAATTCACAGAGAAACTCACAGTAACGACCAGGAGGACGATAGATAACAACAAATAAAACTGTTTTTTGGGACTTCCAATTTAGATGGACAAAACTAAGAGACAAGCTTTCAAATGAATTAAAGCTCTGTCTGGGTTTTTGATTTATTAATAAGCTGGAATGGAAGATTGCTGCTAATCCTCCGCCTCGGCCCGTGCTACGAGCATTCTGGCAGTTAGTGTGACTCGGGGGTGTTGACTCATTTAAACTAACATATTCATCCTGCTGTAACCAGGTTTCTGTAAGGCAGAATAAATCAATATGTTGATCCATTATTATATCATTTACTAACAGGGAATTAGAAGAGAGAGATCTAATGTTTAATAGACCACATTTAACTGTTTTAGTCTGTGGTGCAGTTGAAGGTGCTATATTATTTTTTCTTTTGAATTTTTATGCTTAAATAGATTTTTCCTGGTTGTTGGTGGTCTGGGAGCAGGCACCGTCTCTACGGGGATGGGGTAATGAGGGGATGGCAGGGGGAGAGAAGCTGCAGAGAGGTGTGTAAGACTACAACTCTGCTTCCTGGTCCCAACCCTGGATAGTCACTGTTTGGAGGATTTAAGAAAATTGGCCAGATTTCTAGAAATGAGAGCTGCTCCATCCAAAGTGGGATGGATGCCGTCTCTCCTAACAAGACCAGGTTTCCCCAGAAGCTTTGCCAATTATCTATGAAGCCACCTCATTTTTTGGACACCACTCAGACAGCCAGCAATTCAAGGAGAACATGCGGCTAAACATGTCACTCCTGGTCCGATTGGGGTTTCAGCCTGTCAATCGGTGCTCGGAGTGCGCCGCGCTCTCAGCTGCTGTGGGCGGTCTTTAAACCAGCTGGAGCACTCCTTAATCTGTTTAATCCCCATAAAATCGTCCCTGAAAGCCATCTGAATTTTCCGAATGGTGTCCACCTGGAGGTCTCTCACAGTTTCTGGAAAAATTTGATGCAGCAAAGCTCCAAATCGTTCAGACATTTTATTCACAATAAAAATCCGACGAGGGGGGGGAACCACTGCTCACACAAAGCCTGCTCACAGGCGAATGACGCAACCAACAGGCGTGAAAAAACTCACGCAGCGCACGAAGGTTCAAGCTTGGCTGATGCAATCACATGTGATTCAAATCCATATGGTTTATCCAAAAATGAAAAGGTTGGATAGTTTTCCTAACAGACCTCGTATTATGACTTCATTCCCGAAGTCTTAAAATGACGACTTTATTCTCGTAGTCTAAAAAAAAATACTAATAATTTGATGTGGCCCCAAAACGGCCGTCGTACAACCCAACTCTAAGCCTCGGGGCCCTCCAAAACTAGTTAAAAAAACACTGCAACTTACACACTCATAATGTTTTTTTAATGATTAGGCTTTTTATTCCTCTGAATGATCATGACGGACTACAACATGCAACTTCCCTCAGTGCAAATTGGAGAAAGATTATTGTAGATTCATAGTTATATTTAAGTCACTAAAACCTCTAAATCCATTTCTAAACAGTTGCAAATTCCAAGATCATGACTTCAGACAACTCCACACAAGTCGAGGTTACTGGGAGGTGTCGCCACTTTGCCAAGGTCTGGAAGAAGACCCAAACTGTCACCCTTAACTGGAGAAAATTAGTTCTGATTGTTGGGTATTTTCTCCCTCCAAACATTCTTAAAAACCTTTTATAAGACAAACAGAGTCAGAAACACCAGTGAGACAGAAAGTCAAATTAATCACGCGCGGAGTGCAGCCAGGCTGTACACCAAGGCTACACTAAAGTCTGGCCTGTGCTCCCGCTCTTTTTATTAGAGATGCCCTCATTACATCAGAAAACTTGTCCTAAGGGGGGGGGGGGGGGGGGGACAACGCGAGACAAGTTTCTTCCCGTAACACACATACGTCAATAAGTGCAGCTGTAAGGAAAAACAGTTTCTTTCTTTTATCGTCGGAGGTCAGCACATCTCATTCGTCTGTTGCAGTTATCAGCTGTTGTGCATCTGCCTGGAGTGTCCTGGTCTTCACACTAAGCATCACATCACAACAGTCAAAACAACCTTCAGGTCTATTACTCCCAGTTCATGACTGACCCCGTCATGCTTCACTCCCAGTCGTTAGCGGCTACAAAAACAAGTTGTATAATAATAATAATAAGTACATCCAGCTCTTCATTCCCAGTTCAGATTGACCCCAGCATGCTAAAACAAGGTTGAATAACACGTACATCCTCGGGGTTAGTGCAAACAGCACAACACCGTTCTCATGAGAAAGAAGACAAGGTACAAATGTTTAACAGTGATAACATATATATATATATAAAATCCTTAACATTTCCCACCTGTTTATCGCCTGTTAAACATATAGTAGTAGTTATCACCTAGCTTAGCACTTCTTTCTTGAGATTTTCACTAAGAGGTTCATCATGGTACGTAAAGCATCTATTTCAGTGTTTTGAGCTGCTACTATTTTTCAGTTACATTCATGAACAGACCCAATCGATAATTCAGTGTTTCAATCATTAATGAATTTTTTTTTTTTTTTTTTTTTTTCCCACTCCTATCCAGGGGAACAATGAATGTGCTATTTTATCTCTTACAGACCACAATTTTTGGTCCTTTGGTACATCCGAGCCCCACATGTGATCATGTGGTAACACATCTGGGTATATCAATCTCCTCCGTCTGGTGCTGCCATTCTTCTCTGTGGAGGTCCTTGGCACTACCACATATGTATGGTCAGTCACCTGGGTAGGTGCACACACACCACCCCAATTTGGTGGGAGACTCATGTGCAGTCTGGAACCACAAAGCCAATAGATGTCATCATACACCGGAGTACCATTTACAGGTGGTAGCAAAAACTTACTAACATAAGCACATGATTCATCCGTTCCCCATGGACAGGAGCCTGTATAATTACATCCCCGTCCAATGTGATGAAGATAAGTACCATCCACATATTATGTTTTGGTTAGGCTTAAATTATTTGATAAAACATACGTTTGGGTACACAGACGTTTCTTAATTTTACCTACAGTTTTATTCCCTGTCCCGTAAAAGCAAATTGGGAATGGCCGTTGTGATGACAATTTAACGTGATTTTTTTTTTTGCGTTTCCCTTCAGTCTAGTCAATGGAGCAGCACTTGGGCACGCTTGTACGTCCTCTGTTGAAATCCCTATCATATAAGTGGTTGCACTGAGGCAAGTGGTGTTACATCTTATCAGATTTGCTGAGAACTGCTGCCCCCGAAATACAGTTTGATTATGCATCCGTATGATAAGACATTCTGTCACCCTAGCAGGGTACGGTTTAGCCATCAGAGCTGGGTGTGTTGAGGATATAGGTATTTGCGAATAAACATAACAATTAGTAACGTAATTCCATAGCCAATAAATGAACATATCTGTACCACATATTAGTATGGTATATATGAGGGTGTCCATCTGTCTCATTCACATTATGAATAAACCTCTTCTGACGTTGCTTGCGTTGTTCTCTGGCTCGGTCCACAGTGAGCTGCAATTCTTGGGTCAACCACCAGGCCAGGAATCCGAGGAGCACGAAACACACTAAGATCACAACGCAACCGGCTGCCCTACCAACAGTCCGGCAGCGGCGGCGCTGAGCACGCCGCTCCGGGGTCTGCTGTAGTTCAGTCATGATTGCTAGGATACAGTGTTGTTAACCACCTCACCTAATAGTGCAAGGATCTCCCTGCTTCACTGGCATTGAGACAATCTATTACTAATTAAATAGACTCCCTTTGTAGCCAGACTTCCCCTTACACTGTGGAGGCAGCCAACACACGCTGTATCTTACAGTGATGTATCCACGTTGATCTCTCCGCTATCTTTACTGCAGTTGGTGTTGTTAACAGCACTTGGTATGGACCTTCCCAACGAGGACTGGACCAGTTCTTCCTCTTAATCACTCTGATGAACACCCAGTCTCCTGGCTAGACTACTGGAAGGCCGTCCTGTGGAAGATCAAAATTATTCGGCAGTAAATGTGTTTAAGTTATCTCTTTCTGTGTTAATGTCTTTTTCATAAAATTTGCTAATGTTTGTTCCTCATCTGCTGTTTTAGTATCCATGTCAAAATTGGTAGACGATATGGTCGTCCATAAAGTATCTCAAATGGTGTTAACCCTGATGGTGTTGGTGTTATTCTCATATACAATTTTACTAGGTCCAAACATTCAATCCAGGTTCGTTTTGTCTCTTCTATACATTTCCTTAATCTTATTTTTATTGTGCCCTTTGTCCTTTGTCCTTTGTCCTAATCCTGCACTGTGTGGATGATAAGCACAATGATTTTGAGATTGACCTGTAGCGCTTCTCCTACGTATTGCACTATTGTATTAACAAAATGCGCTCCATTATCTGAATAGACTGTTTCTGGTATTCCAAATCGTGGAATGATGTCTTTGCACAATGCCTTAGCCACTGTAAGTGCATCTGCATGTTTTGTAGGGAACAATTCTACCCATTTTGAGAAGGCATCAATTATGACTAAACGAAATTCCTTCCCTTCATGTTTACTCAGCTGTATATAATCCATATGAATCACTTGAAAGGGATATTGTGGTGTTGGAAATTTGCCTCTTTGGGGTCTCAAATTGCCTTGTGAGTTGTGTTTTGCACATATCATGCATGCTCTACAATGCTGTTTTGCATATGCATCGAACCCATAAAGACAAAAAATAGATTGCAATTGCGATATCATACCCCCTGATGAGACATGCGTCACGCCATGGCTCATAATAGCTGCCCATTTAAACAGATTTTTTGGCAATATGGGTTTCTTTTGTGGTCATACGTACAAATCATTTGCATACGTAGCCCCTTTAGTTATCCACATTTGTTTTTTCTCTGTCAGTTGCCTGCTGTTGCATGTCAGCAAGCAGTGTATGACCTAAATGCAAATCTGGAGTGGTTTCCTGTACAACAAAAATAGAAGAAGCTGCTGCTGCCTCTTTTGCTGCTCTGTCAGCAAAATCATTTCCTTTGAAATACTGTCAGAGCCTTTGGTGTGAGCCGCACATTTGCATATAGCAATTTGGTTAGGCAATCTCACAGCCTTCAGTAGTGCAGTTAGGAGAGTGGCATGAGTCACTGGCTTTCCAGATGATGTCACCATTCCACGCTCTTCCCACAGTTTTGCAAACACATGCACTGTGCTAAAAGCGTACTGGCTGTCTGTATAAATTGTTACAGCCGTACCTTTAAACAGATAGCAAGCTGCAGTTAAAGCAACTAATTCAGCTGCTTGTGCTGAAAATGAGGATGGCAATGAAGCAGAATCCAATACTTCTGAATTTGTGACAACAGCATATCCAGATTGTGTTTGTCCATAAGCGTTTTTAGTGGAAGAACCATCCACATACACAATTGTACTGTTTGGGATGGGTGGTGTCCTGGAGGTCCTGGCGTGCTTCGTAGAGACCGTAGCTACATCAAGACAATTGTGCGGCTCACCATCCTCAGGTAAGGTATCAATGTGGATGGATTCAATGTTGTACAGCGCTCTACCGTAAGATGTGTTGTGATAATAGCAAGGACATACACGAAGATGTCTTGCTGGGGACAAAAGGCTCATGTTTGCAACAGAAGTGCAGAAACTGCATGTGGAACTTTCAGTGTCAACTGATGGAATAGAACAACATTACTGCTACTTTGAACAGCCATAGAGGCTGCAACAACAGCCTGTACACATGGTGATAGAGCACTTGCCACTGCATCCAATTTAGATGAGTAGTAGGCAACTGGCCTCAATTTTGAGCCATACATTTGAACCAAAACACTAGTCATGAACTTATTCTTACAATCAACTGTTTGAATGAATGGTTTACTATAATCTGGTAGTGCCAAAACTGTGGATGACACTAATGTTTGTTTGACTTTTACAAAGCTTCCTCAGCATCTTTGTTCCATTCCAACACGGTTGACATTGAAATATCATCCTTGTACATCAAATCAGAAAGTGGACTAGTCAATTCTGCATAGCAGGGAATCCATGCCCTGCAGTAATTAGTCAGTCCAAGAAATGACATCATCTGCTTTTTGGTTTGTGGTTTTGGAGCGTGCAAAATTGCTTCCTTCCTGTCAGACAGGATCGTGCGCCCAGTGGCTGATAATTCATGTCCTAAATATTTTACTTTATCCCTACACAACTGAACTTTGTTTTTACTCACTTTGTGGCCATTATCAAATAAGAAACATAATAATGCTACTGTGTCAGTTATGCAGTTTTCTCGTGTGTTAGAGGCAATCAAGATGTCATCAACATACACAATAGTTGGCTATCTGCCGGTGGAACGAAATTGGCTAAACATACTGACATGACTTGAGAATAAATAGTTGGGCTCTCTGCGTAACCCTGCGGTAATCTGGTGAATGTATATCGTTGTCCGTTAAAGGTAAAAGCAAACCAGAATTGACTATCTGGGTGTACTGGCACAGAGAAAAATGCATTACTTATGTCAATTACTGAGAAACTATTAGAATTTGGTCTCAGCGAATTTAACAAGGTGTGGGATCTGGACACATGGTGCTCTTTTAATCACAGCAGCATTTACTGCCTGCAGATCTTGAATCATTCTCCACCCCACTGAGGGCGGAGCCTTTTTTACAGGAAATATGGGTGTGTTACATGGTGAATCTGGACATGGCACTATTACTCCTGCTGTTAATAAATTCTCTACTACTGGCCTGATTCCTTCAATTGCATCAGGTTTCAATGGATACTGTCTTACACATGGTCTGTATTCTGTTTTTGGTCTTATAACTACAGGTTGTGCATTTTTAATCAGTCCTACGTCTGAAGGACCTGTTGTCCACAATCCTGATGGTACAGAAGAGAGAAGATCATCCTCTTCAGGACTCAACTGAAACACTCAGGATTGTGAAGTGGACACATCAATGTGTGTTCCAGCTGTCAGCACCAATGGGACATTAACTGGCACTTTATACAATTTAGTTGATGGACTGAACTCCGTTCGTGGTCCAACTCTGCTCCAATCAGTGGCTGACAAAGCTGTTATGACTGTCAGTCCCAATTCTTGCCATTCTGTCAAATATGGCTTACAAAGTGACACATGCAAAGGCATACCTGTGAATCTCAATTTTAAAACGTCTTCAGTGGCACCTGTCACTGTTATGACAGCTGTTGAGTTGCCATCATGAATCAAATCGGTCATTGTCAGCTTCACAGGTGAAATGTTTTTCAATTTGTTTTCATAGTCACCATCCGGACCTGGAGGATCTTTATGCCACATTGTGACATGCAGGTCAGGTGGTGACATCTTTTGTTCAGGATTTTTTAGTAGGGCTGTCGCTTGCAAGACGACATCTTTACCCCATCCTGCAGCATCTTCTTCTGAAATGTCAAATGTATAGTAATAGTGGAATGTGGGGTCATCGCTTTCTTCTCTTACCATGTTAACACCTCCTGTGCGTTCAACAACTAATTTCCCTTGTTCCACAATTATGGACAAGCCCAATGCAGTCAATCCGTCTCGTCCTAAAAGGTTAACTGGACATTGTGGCATGTTCAACACTGACATAGTACATGTCAGGCCAAATGGATCTGCCAACGTTATGGGTTTAGTGATAGGGACGTCTGATGTTTGTCCATTTGCAGAGCGAACCCTAAAGATTTCGTTGCTTAATTGATGGACAGGTATGTTGTCATTACATGTGGTTCTACATGCTCCTGTATCACAAAGGAATGTCACTGGTCGTCCATTTACCAACAAAGTCACTTCTGGTTTTGGTACCGGATTTCCCAGTAAGGCACACAGATCCATATCACAATCAGACTGCCTATCTGATGTGGAATCATGGATTATGGATTCTAGTCATTGTGGATACTGTGGCTGCGGAGGATTATTCCGTTGTGGAATTCCTCCTGCTGCTCCCTCAGTAGGTGGATTCGGACAATTTCTATACATATGTCCCTCTCTTCACAGTTCCAACAAATCAGGGGACCACGTGGTGGCCCTCCCTGTCTGTGCTGCTGTTGTGGTTGCCATGGTCCTTGACGTTGTGGCTGTCCACCTTGTCTGTTTTGCCATGGCTTTTGGGGGCGTTTGCACTGCTTCTGCTGTCTTAAGTTACCCTGTTGGTAACATATTTCATCATCTCCGTGTGCTACATACACTCCTTTGTTGCTGTTTCCTGTCTTTTTCTGCTTTAAGACTCCTTCTGCATGACAGCAGTGTGTATGTGTTTCTTCCAATGTGCCTGTAGGCAATCCAATCCAATGTTTCTGTATCCAAGCTTTTATATCCTTATTGGAATGTTGGATCAGAGCGTTTTTCAATTGTTGTTCATACACTGGTGTTCCTGGCAATATGCCACTATGGACCCTAAATACACTCTCAAATCTGCATCTAAACTCTGTCCATGGTTCTCCTTCTTTCTGTGTTGTCCTGGTAATTTCAGTATAATTTATCTTTGGTCCTAACACACCTTTTGCACGTGTAATCATAGCTTCCACTCTTGTTTTCAAGACTGGATCATCATGTGGCAACGGTACGCCATCCTGGTCTGCAGGATTCCAGTCTCCGCGTATCTGACTCCATTTAGGGCCACATGCTTTCATCCACACCTGTTGGACTTCAGGTCCACTAAGGTGGTAAGAACTTCTAATGTTTTCTATATCCTGCATAAATCCCTCGATATCGACATGTGGCGATGGTATCATGTCGACTGCTGCTTTGATATCATCAGCATTCCATGTTCGATATACGAGCATGGTTGATCGATGTCCTGCTGTTCCTGCACGAGGATTTGGTACTTCTATCATAGGATAGGCACCTCCCTGGTCACTGTGTTCCACCATGGGAGGGGCTGTGGGCACTTTCGCTTGACTGCGTGTTTGTGGTTTTTCTGGTTTTTCACTTTTTACCTTAGGTTTTACTGCCAAATCATACTGTGGTGGCGGTACATCGTCATCCTCTGGTAGAGGAGGGTACAAATGCGTTGTTGCCGGCGGTCCAGCCGTCGGTGGTTTCTGAGGTTGTTCAGGTTCTCTGTGCTGAATTATCACATCTTCTTCTGCCTTACCTACAGCTTTCTTTTTCCTTGCTTTCTCTAATCGTCGCTTCTCTGCTCCCTTCTGTCTGTTCTCTGCTTCCTCCTCCCAAAATGCCACTAAATCTGCCCCTACTTTCTGCATCTTTTCTCATCACCTTTATGTTGCTGTTCTAACTCCTTCTTTAGCTTCTGTATACTGATCAGGTTCAGTCGTCCGTCAAAGTCATGTTTATTTATCCAGGTCTCCAATTTCTTTGTTGCTTTTGGATTTTTTGCTTCCATAAATTTCCAGTCGTCAGTTGATAAATTTTCCTTATTTTTAGACGTCTTACCCCCCATTTTATTATCCCTTGTTATAATTTGGACTTCAGACGGGGGCACACCTAGGGTGTTCTAAATCTGAAGTTTTCACTTCTTCGGACGTGACAATTAATTTGCCGTCGTGTGGTTGATTCCTTTCACCTCCCTGTAGGAAGCGGAATCACTTGCCTTCGCATCCACACACGGTTGTCACTAACGTTGTCCAAAGTATTACACTTTCACACAGTTATTTACACTTACACAAAACACTATTTACACATAGAAACACTTTTAATAATCGTACGCGTATTCTTATGCCAGGGGAGCTCGCCCTCCCGTGAAATTTAACTAATGTCCTGCATTAGGGGACTCCGCCGTCCCTGCCAGATTTAACTGCTTTTTTACAGTGCACGTATTTCTACCCGGGATTTCCTTTACGTATTAAAACAGAGGAGTCCGTACCCTCCTCGCAGATTTTAACTGCTTTGCATTAACAGACGATTCCACGCCATCGCTTACGGAGTTTAACTGTTTATGTGATCACACTTTTATCCCCTACCGGTACGCGTATATAAACAGAGGAGTCCGCACCCTCCTTCGGAATTTAACTACGTGCGTTCCTCGCCATCGTAGAGGAGTCCGACCTCCTTACAGAGTTTAACTGTGTTTCATTAACAGACGATTCTGTATCATCGCTTGCGGAATTTAACTGTTTTATGTGATCTGATCACCACTCACTCAGTACTGTTACAAAGAAATTTTACTCACTGACTCGACTTCCTGTCTGTCTTCTTCGGGAAAATCTCGTCAACCAGACGATGCCAACGGTGGTCGACAATTGCAGACACGATCAATCGATCGGACCTTGGCCAAGGATTTACGTCTGGACTTGGCGACCCCCGCCGGACACCTCCGGTATTGTTGAGATCCCGGACGTAGCCCCCAGTCAATGTTGGGTATTTTCTCCTCCAAACATTCTTAAAACCTTTTATAAGACAAACAGAGTCAAGAAACACCAGTGAGACAGAAAGTCAAATAATCACGCGCGGAGTGCAGCCAGGCTGTACACCAAGGCTACACTAAAGTCTGGCCTGTGCTCCCGCTCTTTTTATTAGAGATGCCCTCATTACATCATAAAACTTGTCCTAAGGGGGGGACAACGCGAGACAAGTTTCTTCCCGTAACATAAACACATATGTCAATAAGTGCAGCTGTAAGGAAAAACAGTTTCTTTCCTTTACTCTTATCGTCGGAGGTCAGCACATCTCGTTCGTCTGTTGCAGTTATCAGCTGTTGTGCATCTGCCTGGAGTGTCCTGGTCTTCACACTAGCATCACATCACAACAGTCAAAACAACCTTCAGGTCTATTACTCCCAGTTCATGACTGACCCCGTCATGCTTCACTCCCAGTCGTTAGCGGCTACAAAAACAAGTTGTATAATAATAATAATAAGTACATCCAGCTCTTCATTCCCAGTTCAGATTGACCCCAGCATGCTAAAACAAGGTTGAATAACACGTACATCCTCGGGGTTAGGTGCAAACAGCACAACACCGTTCTCATGAGAAAGAAGACAAGGTACAAATGTTTAACAGTGATAACATATATATATATATAAAATCCTTAACACTGATAGTCAGTAATAACCCAACTCAATTCATGCAATAATAACAATATTTGCATATGTTGAAAGATGGTATACATTCCATCTTTCAAAACATGCAAATATTCTTTGCATTGCACCAATAGAAAAGGGTCACGCGCGGTTTAAGATGCGGGCAATGTGGGCAGCATTTTCTAGTATATATGAAGCGAACACATGGTGCGTATGGAAGGGAGTAGCAAGATGGCGGGTGGCAGTGTGTCGGGAGAATCCACTGCCTGCCTTAGTGCTAATCCTGAAGTTTTTAAAAATCAATTTGGAAAGATTATTGTCGTGGATGAGTTCTTGAACTTCATTTCTGACAAAATGAGGACTCTTGACCACAATGAAATCGTTCTATTGGCTACAAACAATTTTTCATCGGAATGGATTGCAAAATCAAAGGATTTCCTGTTTGAGGTATGTCCCACAACAACACAACGGAAAATTAATTATATGGGAAAAGACAAGGACGTTAAAAACGTGAAGGCATCTGGCATTTTAGGTAATGAGATCGCAGATTCATTGGCCAAAGAGTCCCTTCTGAAAAATAAAGTTGATGTTAATATCCCTTTGGGAAAGGTTGATTGTTATAGTATTTTTAAAGAGTTGAGTGATCAGAAGTGGCAAAAGCAGTGAGAGTGAGTCGGTAGGGCGGCACTATGTTATGTGTCAGCCTTCGATTAAAATAAGAGACTCCTCATCCTGTCGTAAGGATCAAGTCAAATTGATTAGATTGAGACTGGGGCATTGTGGGTTGGTAGCATATTTAAAAGTGATTGGAAAACATCCAGATGGGTTGTGTCACTGTGGTCAGTTGGAAAGTGTTCATCATGTTTTAATGTGCTGTCCTATGTATTCTAGTGATAGGCGGAAATTGTTTAAAGATTTGTCAGACTGTAGATTGACTGAGTTTTCTTTTAGGTCAATTTTTTCTGAGGGCAGTTACTCGCATTTAGTGGACAAAACTGTGATTACGTTCCTCCATTCCACCAACCTCTATTTGAGTCTAACATGAGATAAAGTATTTAACTATTACCTGTGGGGGGCAGCATTATGCTACGCCAGCGTATAGCCTGCCGGAATCTATTAGAAGAAGAAGAACGTGAAGGCATGCTTGAGATTGTTTAATGAGTTTGGGGAAGATATGCCTGTGTTTGTCTCGCACCGTCTGGACAAACTTCCACCTGTTTGTTTTGGCAGTATCGACGCCTCAGCCCTGCTTAGAAGAACAGAGCAACTAAGCAATGAAGTTTCTGCGTTGCGCAGGACCATTGAAGCACAGGCGGATGTGAATGAGAATCTGATGGCAGCTACTGTGGCTGTGAATCGCCGGGTGAAGGCGATGGAGCAGAGCTGCACTCTTAACCTGGACCGCAGGACCGCTGCTGTGGCTGCTGCAGGGGAGGTGGAGGTGCAGAGGAAGACAGGCTCTGCTCAGCAGGCAGAGATGGTGTTACCGTCTCCCCATGCTGCGGCTACAGAGAACGTTCAGCCTCGCACATCAGGTATGTCACCGCCGTGGAGTTTTGTTGTGAGCAATGGACGTAAAAAGCCGGACATTAATGTCACACCTAAGAGGCGACCCATAGCCACTCAGGGGAAACGTGAGCCAAGGAATATGCCTCCCGGAATATTGGCACTGGCACAGAGAGCCACATTCCTGTGATTACAACTAAGAGAGTGAGTATATTTGCCACCAAATTTTCTCCAGATGTGGATGCTGAGACTTTTCGCAGCTATCTATCTGAGAAACTGGTCAATAAGTCTGTGACATGTAGGAAGATAGAATCGCATGGGAGCAGATTCGGCTCCTTCATGTCACTGCAGATTGTAAGGAGGTGGCTGACGTACAGTTCCCAAGCTGGGGTGTATGTGAGGAGGTATTTTTTTTTTTTTTTTTTTTTTTTTTTTTTTTTTTTTAGAAACATATGTTTATTGAGTATAACAGCTTACAACAACTACAAAAACAGTATTTAATACACTGAACAAGGCATATACCAACCAAACTATAAAATATTCCACTCCCCCCACCCCAAAGGTAACTTAAAAATCAATAAATAAATAAAATGAAAGAGAAAATAAATAAATAAGTGGATAACGACATTACATCATCATGCACAGCTTAATGTCACATTTAAGGTATCAACAGTTAGGGACATGTCACCTTTAAGTTTCCAGAGTTTCTTCAACTTCACAGTTCTCTAAAAATGCAAGAAAGGGATTCCAGATCTCTTTAAATTTGGCTGATTTCTTTTTTAGTGTATATGTTAACTTTTCGAGGACAAGGCACGACGATAGTTCTTTCAGCCAACGACCAACAGAAGGTCTCCTAGTGTCTTTCCAGCAAAGAGAGATCAAACGTCTAGCCTGTGCTAAACATAAGTCCGTGAGTTTCTTCTCTTTGCTGTTTAGCATACAGTCCTTTGGATATAAGTTAAGAATACAGAGTGCAGGACAACGGGTACTGGATTCCAGGTCATCTGAGAAATGCAGTTTTAGAACTTCATTCCAGAAATTTCGTATCTCAGGACAGTCCCATAGGCAGTGAAGTAAAGTGCCCTTTTCAACATTGCATTTAACACAGGTATCAGGAATATTTGGATTCATCTTATTCAGTTTATCTGGAGTAATATAAGTTCTCATAATCCAATTATATTGAATCAGTCTAAGGTGGGTATTTAGTGTTAGAAGTTGAGCCTTTGAACACACCTCTCTCCAATCCTCCTCTGAGAGGTCTATTTTCAAGTCAGTTACCCATTGAATTTTCCTGTGTTCAGCAGAGTCTTTATGATTTGTCACCAGTATATTATAAAGTAAGGATATTTGACCCTTGCCAGAACGATTGTTCACTGCTATGTTTTCTAGCAGGGACAAAGGGGGCTGTGTATAAGAGTGCATCCGTGCATAAACAAAACTTCGTAACTGTAGGTATTTAAACAGGTGTGTCTGAGGAATATCATATTCATTTCTGATTTCTTCAAATGAAACTAATTTACCTTCTTTGTATAGATCCATAACTTTGCAAATGCCCTTTGTTGCCCACATTTTAAAACCTTGGTCTTTTCTGCCAGGAATGAAGTTATCATTCCCCCATATTGGTGAGAAGCCTGAAAACATAGTGGGTTCATCAAGAAGTGATTGCACATTGTGCCAGATGTTAATTGTGTTCCTCACAAAAGGGTTATCAGTAAGCCGATTCAATTTTTTGACAGAGGCAGAGTACAAGTAAGTGTCAAGTCGCAGGCCTTTAGTGCAAGTACTTTCAAGTTGTACCCAAGGTAGGTAAGGTTCAGGCGAGAACCAGTGTATTGCAGCTTTAATTTGAGCAGCCCAGAAGTACCATTGTAAATTGGGTAATTGTAACCCTCCTCTCTCATATGGCAGGTAAAGAAGTGACATTCTCAACCTTGCCCTTCTGTTATTCCAAATAAATTTGTAAATAGTTGTTTCATTTTAGAGAAGAACTGTGATGGAGGGGGTAAAGGGATCGATTGAAATAGATATAAAAACTTTGGTAGTATATTCATCTTGATTACGTTTATACGCCCCAATAAAGAGACTATTCGTGGATTCAGTTACTATGGAGATCAGCGTCATAGTTACAGGTTACTAAATCTTTAATGGTTGGGGTGATAGTGATACCCAGATATTTAAATCCATTTATTGCATTATTGAAAGGGTGTTTTATTACTGAATTTATCTGCTCCTGTTTGTTCAAAAACATGATGGAGGATTTTGTTTCATTTACTTTAAAGCCTGAAAATTTCCCAAATGCGTCAATTAAATTAGTCAGATTAAGAATTGATTGATTTAGGTCTGTTAGAAGTAAGAGGGTGTCATCAGCATACATTACAATGCGACGTTACTTGATACTTTTATACCTGAAATTAGGGGGTGTGACCTCACCGCCATCGCAAACAGTTCCATTGCCAAAACAAATAGCAATGGTGAAAGAGGGCACCCCTGACGGGTACCTCTTGTGAGTTTGAAAGGGGGTGATATTATGTAATTGGTGGAGACCTCTACCGTTGGGTCGGTATAAAGCGTCTCGATCCATTTTCGGAGGTAATTGCCAATCCCAAAACGGGATAACACATCAAATAAGTAACTCCACTCCACTCTATCAAATGCTTTTTCAGCATCTAAAGACAGAATGGCGGTGTCAGGGGTTCCCTCCCTCACATGTATCAAGTTCAGCACCCTTCTGACATTGTGAAAGGCTTGACGGTTCTTCACAAAACCATTCTGATCTGGGTTGACAGTTGGGAGCACCGGTTCCAGTCATCTAGCCATTACTTTAGCAATAATCTTGGCGTCTGTATTAAGCAGTGAAATGGGCCTATATGAAGCGCAGTTGGTAGGGGACTTACTGGGTTTCAAAATGAGTATTATCAGCGCATTTCTCAGGGAATCCGGGAGACGACCCTGTTGGAAGGACTCCTCGTACATAGCTAAAAGAGGTTCAATGAGTTTATCTTTAAATATCTTGTAAATGTCAATAGGGAGAGCATCGGGGCCTGCAGCTCTACCTCCCCTCATATTATTAATAGCTTCAACCATTTCTGGAGCATCTAGTTTCTTATCCATATGCCCTTTAAAGTCATCTGGTATGGAAGGGATATAAAGATCGTTCAGGAATTCAGTTTGTGTATCCACATTTTCTGAGGATTCGGCTGTATATAACACTTTATAATAAGTGGAAAAGGTATCATTAATTTCCTGAGGGTCTGTTGTTATTGTTCCACTCTGAGTTTGAATTGCGGTAATTGCCCTGTCTGCATGCAATTTCTTTATTCTCCAGGACAACAATCTCCCGGGTTTTTCACCTTGATCATAGTAACTCTGTTTGAGCCTAATTAAACTGTTTTCTGCTTTCAATGTAGATAATTCCTCATATTGGGCTTTAAGTAGCCTTAATTCTTGTTTTATTTTTATGGAGTCATCCAGAAAGGTCTCTCTCTCCAGTTGTCTAATTTTATGGTCAAGCTCATTCATTTTCAATTTATATTTGTTTGTATTTGAACTGGTATAGGAAATAATCATACCTCGGATGTATGCCTTAAAGGTCTCCCATCTCACAATAGCGGAAGTCTCATCCGTATTTGTAATAAAGAACAAGTCAATTTGTGTCTCTAAGAATTGCAGGAAATTTGAATCGGAAAGCCATCTGGGATGAAATCTCCATCTAAGAGTGCCTTTAACAACTCCTTGGGCCCTATACAAAAGTGAAATAGGAGAGTGGTCTGACAGTAGTATGCTGTTATAGTTACATTTAATCACGGAGGAGAACATTGAGTTGGAAATTAGAAAATAATCTATCCCTGAGTATGACTTAAATCTAAAAGAGTAGCAAGAAAATTCTAGCTTATCTGAGTTTAACCTCCTCCAGGGGTCACACAAGTTCAAATCCTTTATGTACTGTAACAGCTTCTTCCTACTTTGTGTATGGGAGGAGTCCACCCCAGTTGACTGGTCCAATTTAGGGTCCAAAGTGCAATTGAAATCGCCTGCTATAAGAACCTTCCCTGGAAGAGAAGAAACTAATAGAAATAAATTTTCAAAGAATTTTGGATTGTCATTGTTCGTGGCGTATATGTTAATCATATTTATCTTCTCTTCTATCAGTGTACCTTGGACAATCAAATACCTACCACCAATATCACGAATGACATTGTCCACTTTAAACGGTACAGATTTATGAATCAGTATCATTACCCCACGAGTGTGTGATAAATAGGAGGCTGAAATTACTTGTCCTGACCATCTCCTTTTTATCTTTATCACTTCATCTGACAGTAAATGGGTTTCTTGGAGATATACAACTGATGAATTAATTTGTTTGACCCTACTAAGTACCTGCTTCATTTTAGCCAGTTCCACCATGCCTCTAACATTCCAGGATGTAAACTTCAAATTTGCATTAAAAGACATATACCATAAAATCAAGTATAAATATTTTCAACCAGGTCCCATATGAATAGGAAGAAGTGAGTTAAACTGTGATCTCATTCTTAAAAAAGGATTGCATGTCGTTATTCCGCACTTCGAAATAAAATTTATATTAATAACCCCTAAAATATTCCCAGCTCTGTCTCCCCAAATGAGACGGCATATTCTCCCCCGTAACATTAAGAGCTAACCAGACACTCGACTGATCCACAAACAATGAGGAGCAGTTATGAACTGACGAATCGCACAATCAACAGACCTCCGCCCGCAATCGGCTTAATACAATAAGCAGGCAAATTAAACTATATTTACACACGTATCTGATGTGTGGGATTAAAACCACATTAGCCTGGGAGAGCATCATCATGCACAGGACACAGACAGTACCTTTCTTGATAGATGAAAAAGAGTTAAAGTTCCACGCCGGCTGCTGCTTTGAAAAGTTCAGACCCTGACCGTGGTCATCCCTGTGTAATCATGCTAATCATGGCCAGCCTGCTCTGTCTCCAGATCTTTGATGAACGTCTGCACACCTGCGGGATCAGCGAAGATGCGTGTTTTCCCTTCATGGAAAAGCCTGAGCTTGGCGGGGTAAATGATGCCGTAGTCCACTTTTAGGTCCCGTAGTCGTCGTTTCACGTCATCGAAACGCTTTCTTTTCTTGTGCAGCTCGGTGGAGATGTCCTGAAAGAACATGACCTGGTGGCCTTCGTACACGATCTTGCCCTTCTTTCTTGCCGCTTGCATGACTCGGATTTTGTCGCCAAAGTTTAAAAACTTAATTATCATGACTCGCGGAGCGGAGGATTGTGGAGCGCCTGGCAGTCTATGCGCCCTTTCGATAACCAGCGGGGCAGGGAAGGTCTCGGGTTCCAGGACTTTGGGAAGCCACTTTTCCAAAAAAGCAGTTGCATTCAAGGGAGTTTTTCCTTCCCACTGTAGCCAAGTGCTTGCTCACAGGGGGTCGTTTTGACCGTTGGGGTTTTACATAATTATTGTATGGCCTTGCCTTACAATATAAAGCGCCTTGGGGCAACTGTTTGTTGTGATTTGGCGCTATATAAAAAAATTGATTGATTGCTTTCCCTTTTCAACTTTTTCTGGGAGATTCACTAGCCTCAGATTTGAACGACGGCTCCTGTTTTCTAGGTCATCCACTTTAGAGGTAAGCTCAGACACCTGTTTCTCCAGCATCGCAATTTTAGTTTTCTCACCAGCCATATTGTCCTCTATATCACCAATACGATCCTCTGCTTGTTCCAGTCTGCATGAAAACTCTTTAAAGTCTGACTTGATTCCGTTAATTGCTGTCAGAACTCCGTCAACTTTGGAGCCAAAATCGTTTTTCAGAGCTGCAATTGCTTCTAAAATCCCCTCCGCTCCAGGAGTCTGCACGATAGCGGTTAGCTTGTTAGCATCTTCCCCTACTTCTTCGAGACGGTCGGTCTTGTTCTGACCCTTTTTCTGGTGGCCCATGGTAGTTTTTGGCGTTTTGGCCGACATGTCTTAGATACAGATACACTTAACTTTAATTTAATGAAGAAAAGCCTTCCCTTCTAACTCAGGATACTTTAGCTTAGCCGATTGCTATGGAGAGCTCGAAAAATGCGACCGCTCAGCTCCGTGCCATAGCCACTCCCCCCTGTGAGGAGGTATTTTGAACCCCGTGGGCACAGAGGCTCTGCTGGCAATATTCCTGTGGGGAGAAATGAACTGCTGCAGTCAGAGAATAATGAAACTGTGGCTACTTCCTCCTAAACTGTAATGCGGGTTGTCTCTTATAACTGTCGTGGGCTGTGTGTAGGTAACAGCGCTGGGGACAGAGCCCGACGTGTTGTGGTGGATAAAATACTTCAAAGTTGTGACATTCTGTGTTTACAGGAGACTTTCCTTTCCAAACAGGATTTGGGAGGGTTGAATTATGTTCATGATGACTTTCACGGTGCTGGAGAGTCAACTACAGATCTCTCTCAGTGCATTATTAGGGGGAGAATCCCTGGGGGTGTGGCCATCCTGTGGCATAAAAGGTTTGATTCTGTGATTAATGTTGTTCTACTGGAAACTGACTGGTGTATTGGGGTTCATGTCAGGATGAGTAACACAGAATTTATCATTCTGAATGTCTACACACCATATGAGTCGAGACATAATGATGATGAATATGTGAATAGGTTGGCATTTATTAACTCTTTTATTGTTGATAATTGCTGTACAACCGTTTATGTTGTTGGAGACATGAATGCAGATATCTCTGATAATGCTTCTTTTTTTGCTAAGCATATGATCAGGATGTGTGAAGACAATAATTTGGTTCTATCTAGTCAGGTGCTTCTACCTGCAGACAGTTTTACCTACTATAGTGAAGCCCATATAACAACTAGCTGGCTTGATCATCTGATATGTACTGCAGATGCTCATGCAACGCTTGGGTCTATGAAAGTACTGTATGAGGTGACCACAGCTGATCATTTTCCTATTGAGTTCATACTTAACACTGTGTGTCTCCCTGAGATAATGAGGGAGGATAACATCATAAGTGAGGCTAAGATAGACTGGACTAAACTGTCCTCAGAGGATGTATTGTTTTATTGTGGGAGATCAGATGCACTTTTGAGAAAAATACATTTACCTATGCATGCCATTCGATGTTTGAATGTTAACTGTAGTGACACTTCTCACTGTGATGACCTCTGTGAAATGTATAATTGTATTGTGTTTGCCTTATCAGAAGCCAGCAGACCTCTACTCACTCTCCCTAATAAAGCTGTAAATGCTCAGCCTGGGTGGAATAGGTATGTCGCTGGCCCCCATGCAGAAGCTAAGGCAGCCCATAAAGCCTGGGTAATTGCTTGTAGACCTAGGCAGGGGCCGGTTCATGAGTATAAAAGGTGACCAATACTAGATACAAATATGCAGTACGCTTTGTTCGCAAGCATGAGCAAGCCTTGAGAGCTGACTCTATGGCTGGAAAACTGCTTGACAGCAATGTCACTGGCTTCTGGAAAGAAGTGAAGAATATAAACAGGGTTAAAACAGCACTGCCATGTAACATTGAGGGTGTATTTGGTGGAGAAAATATAACTGAACTATGGAGGCAGCATTATGCTGCTCTGTTCAACTGTGTCAGAAGTGAGCCCTACTGTACAGGTAATATAGAGGAGGAAGTGGTACACATCAGCCCCTATGAAATTTCCCAAGCCATAAGGCAACTGGCTGATAACAAGGCATGTGGCATGGATAATATCACTGCAGAGCACCTGAAGCTTGCCAGCTCTAGGGTTGCTGTGTTGCTGGCTATTTGTTTTACAGGGTTGGTAATGCATGGTATTCTGCCAGATGCTATGTTGTTATTTTAGTACCTGTTATCAAAGACAAGGCTGGGAAGGTAGGGAGTATGGATAACTACCGGCCTATTGCCCTAGCCAGCGTACTGTCAAAGGTGCTAGAAAGTGTCATATTTGACAGAATTGGGGATTTTATTTGTACCACGGATAATCAGTTTGGCTTTAAGAGTAAGCATAGTACTGATTTGTGTATTTATGCATTAAAAGAAGTAGTAGAAAAGTACAGAGGGCATGGCTTAACAGTGTTGGTGGGCTTTATTGATGCCTCTAAGGCATTTGACAGAGTTAACCATCACAAGCTCTTCGCCAAGTTGAAGTATAGGGGTGCTCCGGGTAGCATCATACGTATCCTGGCATATTGGTACGACCGAGAGACTATGCAGGTGAAATGGGGGAGTTTTTTATCTTCTCCCTTCAGAGTTGACAATGGGGTACGGCAGGGTGGGCTTTTATCCCCAAGCCTATTCAGCCTGTACATGGATGAACTGTCAAGGCAGTTGGGAGATTGTCGAACAGGGTGTATTGTGGGCAACACCTTAATCACTTGATGTACGCTGATGATTTGGCCATTATAGCTCCCAGCAGTGCAGGGTTCCAACAGCTTCTTAATATACGTTCTGACTACGGGGTCAGGTTTGACATCGAGTATAATGCCAAAAAGAGCATGATAATGATATGTAGGACCAAGGAGGATCAACATTTTAACTTCCCAGGTTTCTATTTGTCTGGTCAAACACTGTCTGTGTGCACCAATGTAAAATATCTAGGACACATTGTTAACGATAAGATGGAGGATGATGCTGACATGCTCAGACAGAGAAGAATGCTGTATGTCCAAGCCAATGTGTTAGTGAGAAAATTTCATTACTGCTCTGATGAAGTGAAGGTGAACTTGTTTAGAGCTTACTGTACCCCTATGTACACGGCCCCCCTCTGGGTGAGGTATAAGAAGGAGAGTTTGCAAAAACTTCAGGTTGCATATAATGACTGTCTCAGAATCCTGCTCAAAAAGCCCAGGGGTAGTAGTGCCAGCAAGCTCTTTTGTGATTTAGGGTTAAACACCTTCCAGGCTACCCTGAGAAGACTGATGTACAAGCTTATATGTAGACTGCAGGGGTCCGGGAATAATCTCATTATGCAGTTGTCCAATCCCAGGTGCAGTTCTGTTAGATACCAATCCCATATGTGGAAACACTGGTATTTGTGCCTTTTATAGAATGTGTATGCACTTTTTTTTATGGCATTTTTTACTGCTTCTATTTATTAGATGCCTTTTTATTGAATTTGCATAAGCACTTTTTATGTATGTATGTGTATGGGTGTGTACATGTGTATGGGTGTATGCATGTATGTATATATATTGTATATGTGTGTATGTGTATATATATCTATTTGTTTTCTTTTTTTAACATATGATATATACACTTTTTCTTATACTACATATTTGTTTTATGTTTTGTATGTGATGGTATGTTTATTTGGACGTTGGAGTCTGCAATAAAGTTTGACTATATATATATATATATATATATATATATATATATATATATATATACTCAACAAAAATATAAACGCAACACTTTTGGTTTTGCTCCCATTTTGTATGAGATGAACTCAAAGATCTAAAACTTTTTCCACATACACAATATCACCATTTCCATCAAATATTGTTCACAAACCAGTCTAAATCTGTGATAGTGAGCACTTCTCCTTTGCTGAGATAATCCATCCCACCTCACAGGTGTGCCATACCAAGATGCTGATTAGACACCATGATTAGTGCACAGGTGTGCCTTAGACTGCCCACAATAAAAGGCCACTCTGAAAGGTGCAGTTTTGTTTTATTGGGGGGGATACCAGTCAGTATCTGGTGTGACCACCATTTGCCTCATGCAGTGCAACACATCTCCTTCGCATCATCCGTGAAGAGAACACCTCTCCAACATGCCAAACGCCAGCGAATGTGAGCATTTGCCCACTCAAGTCGGTTACGATGACAAACTGGAGTCAGGTCGAGACCCCGATGAGGACGACGAGCATGCAGATGAGCTTCCCTGAGATGGTTTCTGACAGTTTGTGCAGAAATTCTTTGGTCATGCAAACCGATTGTTTCAGCAGCTGTCCGAGTGGCTGGTCTCAGACGATCTTGGAGGTGAACATGCTGGATGTGGAGGTCCTGGGCTGGTGTGGTTACACGTGGTCTGCGGTTGTGAGGCTGGTTGGATGTACTGCCAAATTCTCTGAAACGACTTTGGAGACGGCTTATGGTAGAGACATGAACATTCAATACACGAGCAACAGCTCTGGTTGACATTCCTGCTGTCAGCATGCCAACTGCATGCTCCCTCAAATCTTGCGACATCTGTGGCATTGTGCTGTGTGATAAAACTGCACCTTTCAGAGTGGCCTTTTATTGTGGGCAGTCTAAGGCACACCTGTGCACTAATCATGGTGTCTAATCAGCATCTTGATATGGCACACCTGTGAGGTGGGATGGATTATCTCAGCAAAGGAGAAGTGCTCACTATCACAGATTTAGACTGGTTTGTGAACAATATTTGAGAGAAATGGTGATATTGTGTATGTGGAAAAAGATTTAGATCTTTGAGTTCATCTCATACAAAATGGGAGCAAAACCAAAAGTGTTGCATTTATATTTTTGTTGAGTGTATATATATCTTATCGTGAGCACTCCCCTGCAAGTATACTGTATGTTGTCAAATTTCACCCTCTACAGGAGCAGGGTTGGCCGTTTCAGTGCTCTGCTGTGGACCATTGGATTAATTCAAGTGGAGAATTGAAGGGGGTGGGGGCGCTCAATAAATTTAATGCAGTCCATGGAGTGGTCCCAGGTTAATATGAAAGTTGCTTATTTTAGTCTATTAACACAATTACTTACAACTATAGCTAATTTCAGCTATAATATTGCTTGTGCAAGAACCTGTCTGACCTGCCAACAAAACCAATGTCCCACTTTGCTGTCTTTCATTCATGAAGCTGAACTGTCTGAAATATAATTCGTGGACTGCCCTGAAAATAGCACTAAAAAGTGTAGCTGAGGCAGAAAGGAGCTTGAATCTGTTTTCAGTAGTTTTTGTGCATTGGAGCCATTGATACTGTGGTTATATAACCCATGCGAAGTGAGAACACTGGGATTCCCCAGAAAGAGATGGAGGTCATTGGCAGTGGAATACATTCTTTGTCTTTTTAAATATTTCATGAGAACCACCACTGACTGGAAACACATTCACGAGCCCTTGGAGCTCAATTTGGAATATGCTCAGTTTTGAGCTTCATGGTAAAGCTCTGAATACTTATGTACATGTGATTTCTTAGTGTTTTTTTTTGTTTGTTTTTTTATAAAATTGCAAAAACCTGGAAAAAGTTTTTCATGTTGTCATTATGGGGTATTGTGTGTAGAATGTTGAGGGGGAAAAAATGAATTTCATCCATTTTGGAATAAGGCTGTAACATAAAATAGCACTGTGAATACTTTCTGGATGCACCTTATGATGTGATTTGCAGCAATATAAATTAATTAAATTGAACTAATGGCCTGGGGTCTGCACTTACATCATCTATAATGGCACACTGGGTTTCTGTGACAGCTGTCAAAGATTTTTAACCTGAATTTTGGGTGTCTTGGTAAGGAGCTGAGGAGAAATCCAGTAGTGTTTCATGGAGAACCACCGTGAATTTCTTCACAGCATGACTCTGTGAATATAATGTCAGCACTTAGTCCTCTGAGAATTTCACAGGCTGCTGGCTTCTAACTGGTCTGGATGGGTGTGAAGGATGTTAACCTCTCTAATTGAATCCTCACCGGGCAGCTGCCATCAACAGTTTTCTCAGGAGAAATGAAACCTTATGTCCAGTCGGCACCGTGCCTCATTCTGTGGCTCAGAGAAACACACCGTCTGATTTAGCTGTGATATTAGATTGTGGATGTTTGGCACAAGCATTAGATTTTCAGGCACAGTGCTATGACTTCTATCCAGCAGACCTCAGAGGTTCTTCTCTCACACATTCACAGACTATACAGGAAACCCAATCAGGTCTGCTGCAAAATATCTCATTTTTTTGGCCTAAAACTATTTTTAGAACAAATTTATTCAGTGTTTCAGTATCAAAATGTCACATCAAAAATGTTCTTTTTTTTATCAGAATATCATCATTTTAAAAAATGTTATTCAAATACAGATTTCATATGATAAAGATAACTCGCTGCGAACACACTGCAATTCAGTGTATAATAGCTGAGTTTTAATATTGTAATGTTCAGTAAGAATTGTGTTCTGAAACTATGATGAGTGACATGCATTTAACAATGACCAAAATACAATAACTAAACTCTTCATGAATTGTTAACTGATATCAGAACTCCAGAAATGTATTGTGTACATATCAAGCAAGAAAGTGTAAATGCAAACATAGGGGATACATTTTTATTCAACAGATGACTAACAGGGTATCAAGAAGAAGCAGACTGTGACACTGAACTACCGTGCATCCAGAAACTATTCAAAGTGCTTCACTTTTTCCACATTTTATGTTAGACTTATTCCAAAATGGAGTAAATTCATTTTCCCCCTCAAAATTCTACTCACAACACCCATAATGACAACATGAAAAAGTTTTTTTTATTATTTATAAAAAATAAAACTAAGAAATCACATGTACATAAATATTCACAACCTTTTCTCAGTACTTTGTTGATGCACCTTTGGCAGCAAATACAGCCTCAAGTCTTCTTGAATATGATGTCACAAGCTTGGCACACCTACCTGTGAGCAGTTTTGGCTGCTCTACTTTGCAGCACCTCTCAAGCTCCATCAGGTTGGATGGGGAGCGTCGGTGCACAGCCATTTTCAGATCTCTCCAGAGATGTTCAATTGGATTCAGGTCTGGACTCTGGTTGGGCCACTCAAGAACATTCACAGAGTTGTCCTAAAGCCACTCCTTTGATATCTTGGCTGTGTGCTCAGGGTCATTGTCCTGCTGAAAGATGAACCATCACCCCAGTCTGAGGTCAAGGGCACGCTGGAGCAGGTTTTCATCCAGGATGTCTCTGTACAATGCTGAATTCATCTTCCCCTCAGTCCTGACTAGTCTCCCAGTTCCTGCTCCTGAAAAAACATCCTCACAGCATGAAGCTGCCACCACCATGTTTCACTGTAGGGATGGTGCCTGGTTTCCTCCAAGTATGACACCTGGTATTCACACCAAAGAGTTCAATCTTTAACTCATCAGACCAGGGAAGTTTGTTTCTCATGGTCTCTGAGTGCTTCAAGTGCCTTTTGGCAAACTCCAGGCAGGCTGCCATGTGCCTTGTACCAAGGAGTGGCTTCTGTCTTGTCACTCTACCATATAAGCCTGATTTGTGGATTGTTGCAGAGATGCTTGTTCTTCTGGAAGGTTCTCGTCTCTCGACAAAGAAATTCTGGAGCTCTGTCAGAGTGACCGTCAGGTTCTTGGTCACCTCCCTGACTAAGGCCCTTCTCCCCCGATCACTCAGTTTAGATGGGTGGCCAGCTATAGGAAGAATCCCAGTGGATCTGAACTTCTTCCATTTACAGATGATGGAGGCCACTGTGCTCATTGGGACCTTCAAAGCAGTGGAAATGTTTCTATACTCTTCCCCAGATTTGTGCCTCGAGACAATCCTGTCTCAGAGCTCTAGAGACAGTTTCTTTGACTTCATGCTTGGTTTGTGTTCTGACATGCACTGTCAACTGTGGGACCTTATATGTAGACAGGTGTGTGTCTTTCCAAATCATGTCCAATCAACTGAATTTACCCCAGGTGGACTCCAGTTAAGCTGTAGAAACATCTTAAGGATGATCAGTGAAAACAGGATGCACCTGAGCTCAATTTTGAGCTTCATGGCAAAGGCTTTGAATACTTACACACATGTGATTTCTTAGGTTTTTTTCTATTTTCAATAAATTTGCAAAATCTAAAAAAAAAAAAAAAAAAAAATCATACTGTCGTTATGGGGTATTGTGTGTGAAATTTTGATGAAAAAAAATTATTTCATCCATTTTGGAATCAGGCTGTAACATAACAAAATGTGTAAAAGCACCGTGAATACTTTCTGGGTGCGCTGTATAACTGTCCATTTGTCACTTTGAAGTGCACATCAAGGCCTTAACCACTACTGACACACCTGATTCCCTGCCCTACTGAGGTTTCAAATCCTGCAAAATCTTGCAAAACTTCAAAGAGGTTGCCGCTCTGCAAGATGTCATTAACATTGAGAACTGCATTGAGACGCGCTGATCAGGCTGCACTTTAACCGCTACTCACGGACAACAGCATTAACATTGAAACATAAAACTCTTTGTATATTGTGCTTAAAACTCTCATGAATATATTATCTGAATTTTTAGATGTTGTCATTGTTTGTTTTATGTAAACATACGAGAAGCACAGGTTGTTTCTCCATTATTTTCAATCGGATTTGCTGTGAGCGGCGATCACTTCCTGTTCATGTCCTTGTGGGGGAAAGTGAAGTTTACGCTTTAACATCCTGATTATTGTCCTTTAGAGCACTGTTTGTCCAGTTTGTTCCAGAGTAATATATAAAATGTCTGAAATTTGGTTTGCGTTTATTAAATTCCACGCAGGTTAAACATAGCAGACACAGATTATTTGTAATATTTGTTTTAGCAAGTTTTCAGGGTCTCATGCATGCAGTCTCTTATTAACATGATGAAAAGCATGAAAAATTACATTTCGGTAGTATAATGTTCATTTGTAATTGTCGTCATGTGGATTTTTTTATGGTGTTTTGACTGCAGTGACTTTGGTGTGCAAGAGATTATGGGATATCTCAATAGGGCGAATGGGGGAGGTCTTCTATCACAGCCAGCATAGTAAGCACTCGTTTCACACCAGGAAGGTGGTTTCTGAACAGATTTGGTATGTTTTTTTACCATTATTCAACTGGTTTCCTCCTACAATCAGAGCATGCATATCAGGTCTAGATCTAGAATCTAGATCAAATCTAGAATCAAATGCGTTGTTACATCCTATGCAGTTTGGTTTTAGAAAGTACCATTCTACAGATACAGCCTGTAGCTATCTCTTGGAAAACATAAAATCAAATTTAGACAAAGGAGGAGTTGTTGGAGCAATTTTCTTAGACTTACACAGAGCGTTCGATACCGTAAATCATGAACTTCTCTAATCAAAATTACAAAGATTCAAACTATCAGAAAACACAATAAGTTGGTTAAAATCTTATTTATCAGGGCGAAATCAATGTGTCAGAATTAATAATGTAGTATCTGAGATAAAACTGTGCAATATAGGTTTACCACAAGGGTCAATTTTGGGCCCGGCATTATTTTCTTTATATATAGATGATTTACCTTCAGTATGTGACAATGTGAGCATACAAATGTACGCAGATGATACAATAATATACACACACGGAACAAATATGACTGAGGTTGTGAGCAAATTAACTATAGCCATGGGAAGAGTTTCTACCTGGCTTCAGGAATCCTGTCTAACATTAAACTTGGAAAAAACAGCAGCCATGTATTTCACTATTAAGAATAAAACAACAGTATATCCAAATATTATTATCAGTGATCAAATTATAAAAAATGTAACTGAGTTCAAATATTTAGGGCTTACATTAGATTCAACTCTGTTTTAAGAAGCATATAAAAAAGATCTCAAACACTTTGAAATGTAATTTAGTTACTTTTAAAAGCATAAGAAACACATTAACAACAGAGGCTGCAAAATGCTTTCTAAATGCAATGATAATACCTCATTTTACTTACTGTATAACAAGTTGGGCTCAAGCAAATCTAACAACGTTAAGACCTTTGGAGTCCCTGGCTCTTAAAATCCTTGATCAAAAAAGTATTCAATATCATCATTGTCATATTTTGAGCAAATATGCTATGCTCAGCTTTGAAAATTTTATCTTTTTCCATGAGGTTCAAATGGTATACAAAATAGTTCATAATCAAGCTCCGCCACCTCTCAAGAACTTCATTCACCTGTCCCCTGATACAACAACAAGGGTAACAAGAGCAACCACTCGGAGGCAGTGTACCATTCCCAAATGTAAGACTGCATTTGCACAATCGACATTATATTATCAGAAGAAATAAAAACACAACCAGACTTTAAGACATTTTCTGTAAAGGTAAAATCATGGCTTCTTCAAAACCAAAGATGTAGGCACTAAATATATAGCACTGCTAAAGGTAACACTGAACATGTGTAATAAGTATTCTGATTCTGTATAGAAATTGAGATGAACTGTATGAAGGGTGAATATTTTTTACAAGTGTTTTGATATTGTACAGTAATTGAGAGGTTTAGATGAATTTATGAATGTCTTGACAATTTTGATGTTTTGATGCTGCATGTTATGAGTGACAGGGATGAATTATGAATGGTTGTTTTAAACGTTTTAATATGGCACAGTATTTTAGAAATGAATGACGTAAGAATGAATTTAATATTATATATTTTATGAATTTAGTATTATATATTTTGTAGGTTTGTCTGTGATGTATTTAATAGCCCTATGTGTATCCCCCTGACCCTCAAGGACTACAGATGGAAATTAGCTGTTGCAGCTACAATCTGGTACAAACATCTCTGCTTGATGAGCATAATGTAATTGTATGCTGTCCTTGTACAAATAAATGGAAATGGAAGGTTGACCACTCAACAAGTTTGATGGAGGTTGACTCTCCAGCCATGTGAAGGTGGTGCTAAACTGTTATCTCCACTGGGATCTGGTAATGTACCACTGACAGCATGTCATTTTCTGTGACATAACTGAACTACATGCTTCTACTTTGATTCATGCTATACACAGAACAATTATAGACAGCTGACTGACAACAGAATTTATTGCACATAGGTATTTATTAAGTGAGCGCATTTCAATGGAAAACCATATTTTATGATTCTCATTTCATCTCCCACAGACGTTGCAGCTCATTCTTCATCCTTTCCCTGAAATGAAAAACAAAAATAGGTATTTATCCACTGACAGAATTGACTATCACACAGCATATAGTTTTGCACACTAAGGTGATCCAAAGTGTGGTCAATATGACATTCAGTGTACAGCTGGCAAACATTAGCTTGCATGGTGTTTTCTTGTAACACCGTTTGTTTTATTACAACATAGTTTTCTTTCAGTATTCATTGTAATTTTCTAACTATACAACTCTTTGCCTTCAACTTTTTATTCGCCTGTGGGAATTAATTCAAAGAGTGGAACTGCGAGCTTAGCTTATCGTTAAGATTGGCTTCTTCCAGAAGCTGTTAGCATCGAGTAACATAAAGACTGGGAGCTGACAGAAAATGCTTGCTCAGCATAAAGATTGAAATCAGGGCGTAATTATTGACCTAGTCTTCTAAAATGTCATTTTAAATTTTCATACAGGCTTGCCAACTCTCACGCATCTGGCGTGACAGTCACACTATCAGCATCAATCTCATGCACAAGTAAGAAATGTCAAGCCAAAATAAAAACATCTCCTGTTTATTTTCTGTTGATGACTAGATTAGACTAGACCAGACCACAGCACATTGTTTCTTAATGAAAAGAGAGGAGTTTAAGACGCGCACCCGAAACAGCTGTTAACATCTGCTGACAACATTCTCACTGCAGTATAGATGGGTTTCCGATGACTTCACAGATTTCCCACAATTCTGCATCCACCATGTTGTCAGTCAACTTTCTTTGTCACTGATTTATTATATAGAGATCAGTGACATCGCCACGATAATGTTGTCAAAGCTGGATAAAAATAGCAAGAAGGAAAAAACCAATATATCGTGACACACTGAATCCAATTTGCAAAGTGAGGTATTTACAGGACCCGTACATGATCGGAAAAGAAGAACAGTGCTTGGACGAAGCCTTCCCAGATCTTGTCAGCTATTTGGTATATGGTGTGAGTGCGTACACATTAGAGGAAATGAAAGCCTACAATTGTCGTGTATGTGCAGACGAGGATGATTCGGGCTGCTGCCGGTGGAGCAATCACACCGGGATTTACGCTGCGCCCACAGTTGTTGCGCTGATCCACAGAAGCAGCAGCAGCGCTGGCATTTTTATTATTACTGAGCCAATATCACCTGAGCGCTTTGAATAATTCACCAACATTTGAGTGCTAAAAGTTATGCTGAAACGATGTGATGTTCTGCAGCCTGCACAAAAGCATCTCCGCGTTACGCATCGCCAGTTAGTACAGGACGGATCAAACCACCTTTCTCTGTCCTGTGCGCACTGGTCGCAAAAAGTCCTGGTGCTGTCGAGAAGGCTTGCAAGAAAATAAATGTGACAGTTTTCATGCGCTCACAGTGATAACACTCCAGAACAGAACCTGATGTGCCTCCACGGGAAGCCTACTTTTTAGACCTCCGTGTGCCGCCTGCCCATGTCATAGGTTAACAGTTCCACGCGCGATAGTCGCATAAAAAAAAAACAAACACCTTTGGGCTATGACCTCAGATTAGATGACACCACCTGCTGAATTTACGCAGCATATTAAATAAATAAATGCCGATGATTTTATGTTCTTGGTGGACGTAATGAGAGCGTGTGTGTGTGTGTGTGCGTGTGTGTGTGAGAGAGACAGAGCGAAAAAATAACATCAAGATTTACTTCTTGCTCTGATGACCAGCGACATGTGCCTTGATTGTCAGTATATTGTCGCTTGGGACAATATGTGCCGGCATCTCTTTTGTTAACAAACTGAATCAGTGCCACACAACATGACAGCTAGTGCAAAGGGTCATGGAAAATGTGCCGGAGTGGACATTTTGCTGAAATGGCGATGGGAAGTGTCTTTCTGTTTTGTTATATTAACCATTTTTAAGGTTTCTTTTGTAATGTTGGTGGACTGGGTCTCTGCGTGATTTTTTTTTTTTTTTTTTAAATCCTTGTTTCTCTGCGATTCAGCAGATGCATTTCAACTGGACGTTGAACATGCAAGCCTCGGTGTCACTTTTATTTTATTTTATTTAAGTTACAGTGTTTGTGAAGCGTTGTGTGTTGCCCAAAAAAGTGAAAAGTAAAAAGCGAAACACTCAGTGCGAGTCTGAGCAAAACACAGTTGAAAAATTGGACTTTTGCTGAGAGGATCTTCTTTCGGAAACTGTTTTTTAGTGTGGCCGGGGATGGAGCTGTAGCTGTGTGAGGGGCTTCCCTCACACCGGGCAGAGAGACAGCAGCCGGCCGCCAAGCGAATAGTCACTCCCCACGTAGATGTTTTTTTTTTTTAAATAGACAAACACACTACTTCACTTTAAATGCGCAGTAAGTCTCTTTCAGATGATCAATGTGGACCGTCATTCTCTTAAAAGGCTATTTTTACTCTGTGTGTCACGTTGGAAAGGTGTAGCTATCGTTGCTAATTTGATTAGCTGTTATGCCCTAGTCTTCTTCTGTGTTTTTTTTTTTTTTTCTGGGGACGTTGCCGTGCCACACACAGGCCTGGCATATGTACTACAGCGTTAAACAAAGCTTTGAGGCACAGAATTTGCCTTGAACATTTTTTGTAATAGCAGCCAACACACCCACTATGTGTTGTAATCTGAGCTTTTCTGTTCCTTGTTTTCATGGTGTTAATGCAGTGCCACCCTGTCAAACCTTTGACCCTCATAGTGTTTGTAGACACTGACCGTCTCCATAGCACTGTGCATGCAAAATGGTGGAGAGCAGCAAATTTCTAGAAATTCCTTTCCCTCCCCACAAAAAATAAATAAATAAAATAAAATAAAATAAAAAATTGAGGCTAAAAAGGCCTCTGAACTAAAAGCAACAAAGTTCTGGCTTTTCCCAGATGGAAACTCCAAAGAGTCACTAAAGGGCTCCAGATTGACTTGGAAGTGACATGTCTTCTCTTCAATAAGGAGGGATGGAGGATGGGGTTTTGGTCAGGTGCCAGGTGCTGGGGCTTCAGTACAACACCTCGTGGCACCAAATTATTGATAAGGCCTTTAACACAATGGTTGTAAACGAAATTGTTTTTAAAATTATGTAAAAAAAAAAAAACAAACAAATATAAAAAAAAAGACCAAAAAACAAAAGCAGAGTGATGCAGCTAGTGAATATCAAATATTCCATGTAACAATCACTGGCCACTTGTACTGTTGCACAGTAGTTGAGTTTTATGCTTAAATAAGTATATTACATACTTTTCCAATTTCACGACTCTTGGCCCTCAGTTTGTTGACCTGAGACTCGGCAATGTCGGCTCGCTCCTGAGCTTCTTCCAGCTCGTGCTGAACCTTCCTGAGCTTGGACATGTGAGTGTTGGCCTGCTCCTCCTGTGAGGAAATTCATCCCTGACGTCAGCATCCATGATGATTAAAGATATGATGACAATCAATCAGCAAACTAAATCAAAGTGTATTGGTACAGCATTTGTAAATGACTCACAGCCTCCTCAGATTGTCTCTTATATGCTTTCACTTTCAGCTGCAGCTTGTCCACCAGATCCTGAAGTCTGCTGACATTCTTTTTATCCTCCTCGGTCTGTATTTCACATCAGTTTACAATTTAGTCAATATGTACTTTTGTCCACTAACCCCAACAACTGGCAAAAGACGACCAAAACAGTCTGACCTGGTAAGCGAGCTCCTTCACTTTTCTCTCATATTTCCGAACACCTTTGACAGCTTCTGCACCTCGTCGCTGCTCAGCTTCAACTTCGGCTTCAAGCTCACGAACCTGGAAAAATGAGTGTTATTACTGAAAGTACAGACATTCATTTTTCTTAATATAAAAGTATGCTGAGAGTCCATTTCTCTTTACCCTGGCCTCCAGTTTCTGGAGCTGCTTCTTGCCGCCCTTCATGGCAAGATTCTCTGCTTCATCCAGGCGGTGCTGCAGGTCCTTCACGGTGACTTCCAGGTTCTTTTTCATCCTCTCCAAATGAGCACTGGTGTCCTGCTCCTTCTTCAGTTCTTCTGCCATCATGGCAGCCTACAAAATAAGAACCATAGTAACAACAGCTTCCCCACATCAAATTAAAGCCTGTCTGAATTTGCATCTCGTGACCCACATCAGTGATGGCCTTCTTGGCCTTTTCTTCAGCATTTCTTGCTTCCTGAACACAATCTTCTACTTCGCCTTGGACCTGAAGAAGGTCAGCTTCCAGCTTCTTCTTGGTATTGATGAGGCTGGTATTCTTTTATAAAAGAAACAGCATTACTTTCTAAGAAACTACATTAAAGTTATTTGTAAATCTTTTCAGAGTACCTGTGAATGCAGCAGCCCCACACGCTCGCTGGCATCAACCAGCTCCTGTTCAGCAACTTTGCGGCCTCTCTCTGTTTGCTCCAGTGCAGCTCTCAACTCCTCGATTTCAGCCATCATCAGGTTGTTCCTGCGCTCCACCATGGCTACCTGCTCCTTCATGTCTTCCTGGCTTCTTATGGCATCATCAAGATGAAGTTGAGCATCCTGGTTTATAAAATGTACATTGAGATATATTCAGTGCATCCAGAAAGTATTCACAGTGCTTCGATTTTTTAAATAAATTGACTGCATTTATATAGCGCTTTTCCATCTGCATCAGATGCTCAAAGCGCTTTACAATAATGCCTCAAATTCACCCCGATTTGAGGGTGCTGCCATACAAGGTACTCACGGCACACCGAGAACAACTACGGGATTAAGGACCTTGCCCAAGAAGCGAGGATCCTCTGGTCTCAAGCTCAATGCTTTAACCACGAGACCATCACCTCCCCTTTGTTCCACATTTTATGTCACAGTCTACAGACAATTACTTTGACTTCATGCTTGGTTTGTGCTCTGACATGCACTGTCAACTGTGGGACCTTATATGTAAACAGGTGTGTGCCTTTACAAATCATGTCCAATCAAATGAATTGGACTGCAGTTAAGCTGTAGAAACATCTCAAGGATGACTAGTGGTAACAAGATGCACCTGAGCTCAATTTTGAGCTTCATGGCAAAGACTGTGAATACTTATGTACATGTGATTTCTTAGTTTTTTTTGTTTTTTTAATAAATTTGCAAAAATCTAAAAAAAACAACAACTTTCTCATATTGTCATTATGGGGTGTTGTATGTAGAATTTTGAGGAAGAAAATGAATCTCATCCATTTTGGAATAAAGCTGTAACCAAACAAAATGTGGATAAAGTGAATACTTTCTGGATGCACTGTATCAGTAAAAAATGCTTTTGAACAGTACACAGTGTTTCAGATCGATGTACCTTAAGTTGTCCCTGGACGTTTCTCAGCTGTTTCTGGGCTTCAGCTGCCTGGCGGTTGGCATGGCTCAGCTGGACCTCCATCTCATTAAGATCTCCTTCCATCTTCTTCTTGATTCTCAGGGCATCGTTCCTGCTCCTCACCTCAGAGTCCAAAGTGCTCTGCATGGACTCAATCACTCTCTGACTGTTCCTCTTCATCTGCTCCATCTCCTCATCTTTCTCTGTAAGTTTTCTCTCAGTTTCACTCTTGACTTGGGTGAGCTCAAGTTGAACACGGAGAATTTTGGATTCTTCATGCTCCAATGTCGCCTGTGAAGAAGTGAGACCTTTTGAATAAGAGCAAAAACTAACACCTTCAAAAAAATAATGAAATGTTATGAACCAAAACACTGCATATGACGACAAATCATCTACACCATCTGCTAATATTTCATAATGGCTCCATAACTATAAATAAAATTAAGTGCATTTAAAAAAAATCATAACACATATTTTTCATGTTTTCATTGAATTCTGGTATGATTTCTCTACATTTCAAATTTGACTGTTGTCTGTCTGTGCAGTGACTTATACATGATGTCCAGGTTTTACCTCAGCTTCTTCCAGAGCCGTCTGGATTTCTGATTTCTCACTTTCCAACGTCTTCTTCCCTTTCTCAAGCTCATGAATTGTTTTACCGGTGTCTCCAAGCTGTTCACTCAAATCCGAGATTTCCTCTGTTTGAGTCAAAAAGTATTAAATACATTTATCAGTTTTATATCTGTGGAATATAAGAAAAGAACTTATTGTCTTACGTTGCAGGTTCTTGTTCTCCCTCTTCAGGGTCTCCAGCTGGTCCAAAGCTTCTTCATAGGAGTTTTTCATTTTGAACAACTCCGTGCTTAGAGAGCGTGCCTCCTTCTGAGACCCCTCCAGCTCGGCCTGGCTCTCCTCATACTTCTGCTTCCACTCAGCAAGAACCTGAAGATACCACAAATTGGGTGTTTGCTTTTTGTTTTTGCACTGTCAGGTTTTTATTTAATATTATTTATTTATTTTTTGGCAATGTAATTTTACCCGAAGCCATCAAATATGGCCATCGGGTAGTGCGAAGGCTTTGCATTCATCCATCCGTCAATCCGTCTGTCTGTCTGTCTGTGCTCAGTCCAGTCCTGTTGCTGTCACAGTCTTCAAATTCATAGGGAACATTATTGGGACACAGACCTTGGACAAGTTCAAAGATGGCTAACCTTGACCTATTTTAAGATGTTAAAATGTCACATTCTATTTCAGTCTGTTCTGTTTTGTTTTTGAGTGGCGGGGGTGACAGCCAGTCAGAGCAGAGCTGCATTATGACGTCAGTGGCTGGTGTCTCCAAAACCATTTTGTTTTGTGTGTGAGAAATAAACACTTCTAAAAATGAAAATACCTTTTTTGGAACCTAAAAACACCTCTGTACTTATTTACAAAACATTTTGGCAAGGTTAGCATGGTGACATCACAGGCTGGTAGCTAGCTGCAAAACTCTGTTTTGTTTGTGTGTAAATATAACCTCTTTGTCATAGTATACAATGTTTATTAGAAAGCAGTTTTATAAAAAAAAAAAAAAAAAAAAACCTATATGGATTTGAATCACGTGCGATTACACCAGACATGCTTGAACCCTCGTGCGCATGCGTGAGTTTTTCACGCGTGTCGGTGACATCATCCGCCTGTGGGCAGGCTTTTAGTGAGCACTGGTCCAGCCCTCTCGGCTGAAATCCTTTGTCTGAGACGCTGCTGGAGACGGTGTGCGTTGCTTTATCAAAATTTTTTCAGGACCCATGAGGGATATCCGAGTGGACACTATTCGAGAAATTCAGCTGGTTCTCGGTGAAAAGTTTAACGGCTGATGAGAGATTGTGGAGTTTCTTTCGCTTTAAGGACAGCTCACAAAGCGGATCGGCGCGGCGCGGTCGGAGGTGGCGTCCGTCTGGCTGTTTCGTGCTGAAAACATCCTAATTTAAGGCTCTGTTCACCCGAGGTCGTCGTCAGAGAACAGAGAAGTTTCAGAAGAAGTTGGCATGAGGAGTTTATGTGGACATTCCACTGTTAAAGGAGATTTTGTAATGAAAGAATGTGCAGGCAAATTCGCCGAGTCAGTTCCGTGACGACGCCGCAAATCCGTCTGCGCCGTGACAGGAAAAACACCTCCGTGTTGAAAACCATTTGTAAAATTCAGGCGGCTTTTGATGGCTTTCAACAAGTGAGTATCTGAGAAATTGTTTAACAGCTGGGCATGTTCCAACTTGTCCGTTAAGGTTTCCAATGGAGGTGTTTTTCCTGTCGCGACCCCCCGCGGTTGGGTTGGGTCCGGCCCGACATGCGAATCTGCCCGCACATTCTTTGATTACAAAATCTCCTTTAACAGTGGAATGTCCGCATAAACTCCTCATGCCGACCTCTTCTGAAACTTCTCTGTTCTCTGACGACGACCTCGGTGAACAGAGCCTGAAATGTGGAAGTTTTCAGCTTGAAACAGCGAGACGACGACGCCTCGGAGCGCAGATCGCCGTCAGGCACCGTGGGCCGTCCTTAAAGCGACACTTACACACCAAAATCTCTCATCAGCCGTTAAAATTTTCACCGAAAACCAGCTGAATTTATCGAATGGTGTCCACTCAGTTGTGCCTTACAGTTTTTGAAAAAATTTTGATTAAACAAAGCAGCAGTCTCTGAGCCATTCCTAAACAATGAAAAAAATCGACGAGAGGGTGGGCCACTCCTCACTCAAAGACTGCCCACAGGCGAATGACGTAACCTACAGGCGTGAAAAAACTCTCGCATGCCCACGAGGGTTCAAGCATGTAATCACACGTGATTCAAATCCATATGGTTTTTGAAAAAAATAAGGTCGGAAACTTTTCTAATAGACCTCATATTATCTAAAAGCTAGCGATAAACACTTCTAAAACTGAAAACGCTAATTTTGTAACTTGATAACACAGATGTAGTCATTTACAAGACATTTTGCGGCATGAGCGTGCACACTAACTTCTGCTAACTTAAAGCTAACTTCCTATGGAGTAACATTAGTCTCATTAATATCAGTGAATGCACAGAGGGTGATTTACAAATATTCCTTGATTTGCACAACTTTCGCTCATGTACATGCAGATGCAAGGCCTCCTGCAGACGCCATTAAGGGCCCCTCCACACATAGTGCGAATAGGTACAACTCAGGACGACACTCGGCGGAGCAGCTCGTATGAGCGCACCACGAAACATGAAACAGACAGGTGTGCGCGATGCCGGTGGGAAGGTTCATGCACGCGGGAACATAGTGCCACCAGGTGCACGATGTCAGTGCGAAGGTTCGTGAACGTGGGAACATAGTGCCACCAGCTGCACAATGTGGTTACCACTGAGCTACAATCGCTGTCCTGTGATAGCTGCGGGAAACTGCCTAATATCTGGAAGGACATAGATGTATTTAAAAAAAATAAATAAAACCGCACACCATATAAAAACACTGCATTATATTGAATCCCTCTTATCAAGCAGGCAATACAAATATGATCCGTCTGTTCCTCTGTAGATGACCCATGGTCACAGACATAGTCATGAAATGAATGATGAAGCAGTTTGCTCTTATGATGTCCACATCTACTGGTCCGGTGTGTCCAGCCAGCAGTGGGCGCGTGTTCTGCCCGATACGCAGGTCTTGTGGACGCCGCACCGCAGGACAGACACCGGGTCATGTGGAACAGAGCTCAAGTAGGTGATGTGACAGTCAGATTGCACACTGCATGTTCTGATCTGATGGCCTGTTTCAACCTGGGAGTAGCCTGTCAATGTCTGCGCCGTGCGTGCACTCGCTCGCTGCAGCCGTCACCACAACGATATATGTTTTTATTTAGGTCCACGTAAGGACAGCAAGCAGACATGCACGTCACAGTGGGCAGTTGTTAGTCCATGTCTGTCCAAACACAGTACATGTACAGCTGGGACGTCCAGATCCACAGCTCCCCACAGCTGCTTCTGTTGGCGGCCACACCTCCTGTCAGTTCAGCGCACACACCAACGTATCAGTGTGTGTTTGCAAAGCCACACTCGTGGGGCACTTAGACAAATTTCACTGCCAGCACAACAGTGATAGTCTGCTGACTGTTGTCATGTTAATAGTCCGAATAGCCACACATTTTCTAAGTGCCATGCAAGCGGTAGATGTTTGTGTGTGTCACCTGGAATTTGGCCGACACCTGCTGCGAGAGGGATTGATGAGTTCGCACAGCGCACACTCTGTCTTTCAGCCACTGGTGTGCGCAAATAGTTGTAGCAACAGGTATACGAGGCAGCTTCAGTTTTACACGTTTTGCGCACGATTCCTGCTTTATGCACACTTTATGCGCAAATTGACCAAATTTGTACTATGTGTGAAGGGGCCCTAAAGCATAAATATTATTTTTGATTGATTCATTGATAGAAGGGCTTTATTGAACATGTACAAATTGTACGTAAGACAATACATCTTAATAATTAATTAAACAATGCACATTATAAAGAATACAATGCTCATGTGGCTGAGGGTATTTTAGCATTGCGTTATATTTAAATACTAGGTACCTTATCAAAGTTCCTCTGCTTCTTGTCAAGGTTGGCAGCCAGAGCATTAGCTCTCTCCACATCAATCATCAGATCTTCCACCTCACCCTGCAGACGCTGTTTTGTCTTTTCCAGAGAGGCACATTTAGCATTCACAGCTTCAATGGACTCCTCTGCGTCCTGGAGACGCTGAGCAAGCTTCTTCCTGTTGGCAATATTTCATTCATAAGTTTTAGAATATGTAGTTGAAGCTATGCACAACTGCACAGCTTACTTTGCCTCCTCCAGCTCCTCGGTGCGCTGGATGGCATCAGTCTCATATTTGGTTCTCCACTGTGCCACCTCACTGTTGGCCTTGGACATTGCACGTTGCAGCTCAGCTTTGGCCTCCTGCTCCTCCTCATACTGCTCTCTGAGCAGGTCACAGTCATGGCGAGATGACTGAACGGTGTGAGCCAGGGCATTCTTGGCCTAAAGTTTAAACAAGAATCTCAGTCTTTGATACAAATCAGCTTTTGCTCCTTTGATTATCCGTCTGATTTACCTTAACTTCTTCTTCGATGTGTCTCTTCAGCTCTTCGATCTGCTGCGTGTAAGCCTGCTTGCCTCTTGTCAGCTGAGAAACAAGCGCTTCTTTCTCTTCCAGCTGCCGTGCAGTTTCACCTGATGGAAGACATTTGTTTTATCGTGCAGTTTTGTCAGAGCAAGAATTTTGTTTAAATTCTCAAGTTTGTGTGAGTGATAACACAAAAAGTTTGAGTGATGTGGTGTCTACTACATGTGTTCAGGATTTAAAAATCAACAGTTATCTAGGGTTGGTGGTGGTGGGGGGGGGGGTACAGCTAAGTAACTCAATATTTATTCTCCAAACATTCTGTTGATTTTCACAGCCCTCATATTAACACATTAAATGTATTCAAAAAGTTGTCCTGTCCTGGCTGTACCCTGCCTCACGCCCTGTGATCGCTGGGATAGCCTCCAGCCACCCTTTGACCCTTAATTGGACTAAGCGGGTATAGAAAATGGATGATGGATGGATCCAAAATGTCCTTAAATTTCCCTCAAATCCCAGTGATCACTACAAGCTGACATATGGGTGCACATTCCCAACTTAAGCACATGGTAAACATTATGGAGATGTCTGACGTTATGTGATACAAAATTGCCAACACATGATGGACTGGCCAGGATTCATGAAGAGGTGCAGTTTAAAAGTTAGTTTATCTTCATATGATTTCATAGCAGTGTGTTCAGTGACACGGTACAAAGAAATTACAGTTGTAATAAACTGGAATGGAAATCAATTTGTCTCCTGAGTTATCAGTATAACATGATGTAAATATAAGATAACCCAGGTTGTACACAACAGTTCTATTTTTAAATTTACAGTAAATGTATCTAGAGCATATTTTGCAGTATAACTGCGTATATATCATTGCATTGTATTGCAGTACAGTGTATCCTTGCCCATGTATTGCCATAGGGATCATATGATGAGGTCCTTGTCAATACCCAACACTAATGATCTTCTTTTTGTTGATTAAGTGTTCAAAGTCCAAGGTTGCCAATTCAAGTAAGTGTTAAAGGAGTTAGTATAAGAATCTGCCATGGTTGCCATGGTCACTGTGGACTTGTGGGTTGGAGAGTTTTCTGAATGCTGTTAGAAACTACTGAATTTAGGTTTTATTGTCTGAAACAAATACTCTGCAGTATAATTTCAGATTACATGAATGAAAGAGTTGAGCTGCTTGAAAAGTTAGTGGGAATTATGTAATTCAACTTCTTGTAACATCAGGCGACTGTTGCATCCACCACATTAAATAGAACACATGGTAAGTAACACCTGGTAGGTAAAAGCTTTTCATATTTTGAGGACACAGATTTCAGATCCAGAGAATCCCTGGCATATAGTAGCGCATGAGTAGTAGTGATTGTAACTCAAAGAACAGTGGTAATTTCAATTGTTCTCCTCAGTTATGACTGTTTGTGGTCTGTAAGTCAAAGTGTCTTTGAGGGAGACAGCACAGCCCAAGCGGGGAGGGTCCACTAGTCCTAGGCCCACTGGTCATAGGGTCCACTGGTCCTAACTTTTTTTTTATTATTTGCTGGTGTATATTACAACCCCAAACTGATTTTAAAGTTCACCCTAAACCTAACCCTAACACTAAGAAAGACTAGTGCACCCTAGAACTAGTTGTCCCTAGGACTACAACCCCTGGCAAAAATTATGGAATCACTGGCCTCAGAGGATGTTCATTCAGTTGTTTAATTTTGTAGAAAAAAAGCAGATCACAGACATGACACAAAACTAAAGTCATTTCAAATGGCAACTTTCTGGCTTTAAGAAACACTATAAGAAATCAAGAAAAAAAGATTGTGGCAGTCAGTGCTTTTTTTCTACAAAATTAAACAACTGAATGAACATCCTCTGAGGCCAGTAATTCCATAATTTTTTGCCAGGGGTTGTATTGTACCTCAAAAATTGTGAACCCTAGGACTAGTGGTCCCTAATACTATGACTAGTGGACCGTAGGACTAGGACTAGTCAGAAGTTCCCCCCAAGCTGTTCCTGGTCCATTCCCATCAGGAATGGGATCCAGTGATAAATCCAAAATCATAAGACACAAAATGTTGTTTAGAAAAACAAAGACAGTGATTTAGTGCATTATCTTTAGATGTTAGCCACCGCTAATAGCTAGCCTAACGCACAGTGCTAAATTAAAGCAGGTGTGTGAAGATCCTGAAAAGACTGATACCGTTTTCAGTTTGCAATCGAGCTCTTTGTACACTCGTGTCATTTAGTTGACGGACATTTTCATCATTCTTGGATTTGAGCTCACTCAGCTGATCTTCTAATGTCCTGCACATCTTTTCAAGATTTCCCTGAGGGAAGTAACACATTCATTAGTATAATTACAACCATCATTAAAAATCTCTTTGAAAAATCTCTGTGAAAATTAGTCTGTTTTGCCTTTGTTTTGGCAATGGCCTCCATATTGCTTGAGAGGTCATCGATCTCCATCTTGTATTCACTTTTCTCCTTCTCCAGCTTCTGTTTGACACGCTGCAGGTTATCGATCTGTTCTCCCAGCTCTGCCACGCTGTCAGCCTGCTTCTTGCGGAGAGCTGCGGCGGTGGCCTCGTGCTGCAGGGTGGCCTCTTCTAGGTCACGACGCAGCTTCTGGAACTCAGCTTCGCGCTTCTTGTTCATCTCAATTTGAACAGCAGTCGCTCCGCCGGCTTCCTCCAGACGCTCACTGATCTCTTCAAGTTCCCTGGAGAGATCGGACCTCTGTTTCTCCACTTTGGCCCGAACAGCCCGCTCAGCTTCGATCTCCTCTTCCAACTCCTCAATACGTGCCTGAAAAACGTGTCATTTAGCTGGAGGTTCTTCAGGACTTTATCTGCATGTGAGCTTGTATAGTGTGTCACTTGTCAAAATCAAACCTGCAGTTCTTTAATCTTTTTCTGCAGCTGAATTCCAAGGGTCTGCTCATCCTCAATCTTACTTAGGAGCTGGTTCACCTCAAAGTCTTTCCTGGGGGGGAACAGATTTAATTCAGTGCATTAAAAGAGAATTTGAGGAGGTAGTATGTAAATACATGTAAAGTATTTTTTGCTCTTACTTCTTTATTTTTTCCTCAGACTGCTGTTTGTCATTCTCCAGATCCATTATGGATTCTTGGGCCAGTTTAAGATCCCCTTCAAGCTTCCTCTTAGCTCGCTCAAGATCCATACGGAGCTTCTTTTCTTGCTCCAGAGAACCTTCAAGCTACAAAGAATAAAAATGGTTTCCTTCCCTGTGACTAGTAGGGCCAGCATAGTGGGGGTGTCACAGATCTCAATTTTCTGATCAGAAAAAACCCCCCAATAATTTCTTTATAACTTTTCATGATACATGCATTAGTCATACCAGATTCATTCAGGTCAGTGGTCCTGCCGAGCAGACATTTGGAAAAAAGTCAGGAATACTTGTTATTTTCTGGCACTCTGGATGCTGTACCAGCTCACCTCTGCTGATCCAATACACCTTAAGCATAGCCATAATGGAGTCAGGCCCTGAGTCAGTCAGTCATTAATGCTGCATTTACACATAACGACAACGAGTTATGAATGAATCGCATCGTTACGTTCTGTCACAATCTGCTAGGAATGTTGTGAATTTGGTGAATTATCTCCACACACCATGCATATTCTTCCTAACGCCAGCTGCTGAACAATTCAGATCACTCCAGATTGCTCCTCAAAATCCAGATGAATCCACAGCAGAAGAACTTTGTGACTGCATGCTTAGTTGGACTCTGTGCCATAGAGTGGCGCAGAAAGGAGGAGGAAATGGAGCACGTCAGATGTCCAGCTGCACATGGCTCTACTGTGGCTCAAACTCGTTCTCCCAAACATCAGGCACAGCAGGTGGAACACCTGCAGGAGCGTGCACTGGAACAAGACTTTTAGTTGACTTGGCATCACTGTTCTTGTTCGGCATATTGCAGTAATGAAACTGAATGCAGTGCAGCAGGGTTTAATTGTGCGCATATGAGAGAAGTGATTCATCGTGGTGCACAGTGAAATGTGACGCCGTGTTACACTTCGTGTCAAAACTTGACAGTTTCCATGTCAATTTGTAACAACACGTGACAGTATGGGGTCGAAAAACCATCACTGGAACCACTACGAATGCTGTCACACTCTATTAATGATCACCACTAATCAAGACGGAACAACATGCTCAGTTGCGACCTCCAACGACATGAGGCGAAAGGAAGGTGATGCGTGACATCCGTGGAAGATTTTTTGACAGCCAAAAACATGCTCCACGAATGTCACGCACCTACACGCACTGTTAAGAACCCTATTCAGATGTGTTAAGTCACGTTAAGAATGTCAGGAATATGCCAAGAATGACGCAAATATGACATTTGTAACGCATCTTGCCTATGTGTAAACGCAGCATTAGTTAGTAAGTGAGTGGGTCTCCAAAATTTCCATCAGTAACTCTATACATAAACAAATGTATTGTTACCCCCCCAGCTCTTACTGTAATGCTGTCCCTCACAAAGTACAAACTCAAACTATTTCACACTTTAAAATTTTTTCAGTCACAGTGAAAAATCAGGCCTGCATTCTGAAGAACTTTTCTCACGCAGGAAATCCATCCATTCAAAATGTTAGGGTTCTTTTATGTGGTGAGTGATCTCAAAAAGAATTGGACAGGAAACAGAGTTTAGATGTATTGAAAGCTGCCTACACTCATAACAGAGTCATCTAAAGCAGCACTGGGGTCTTCAAACAAACGTCACATGCACCGTATGAACAAAGAGCCCTGATTTCTTCCTGTGCTAACCTTTATTCCTGATTTAACGCTGGCTCCCATGTGGGCAGTCCTTAGCCTGTCATGAATCAGTGGCTATGTGGTTGGCTGCAAGTGAAGTAGGTGGGTATAAGCGGGTGTTGTGCGCACGTTGCATTCAATGCAGTATGTGCTTTGTGGATCTGGAGAAGGCATTTGACCGTGTCCCTCGGGGCACCCTGTGGGGGGTGCTCCGGAAGTACGGGGTACGGGGTCCTTTGCTAAGGGCTATCCGGTCCCTGTACGACCACAGCAGGAGCTTGGTTCGCATTGCCGGTAGTAAGTCAAACCTGTTTCCAGTGCACGTTGGCCTCCGCCAGGGCTGTCCTTTGTCACCGGTTCTGTTCATTACATTTAAGGACAGAATTTCTAGGCGCAGCCAGGGTGTACAGGGGGTCCAGTTTGGGAACCACAGAATCTCATCTCTGCTGTTTGCGGACAATGTGGTTCTGTTGGCTTCGTCAAATCAGGACCTTCAGCGTGCACTGGGGTGGTTTGCAGCCGAGTGTGAAGCATCCGGGATGAAAATCAGCACCTCCAAATCCGAGGCCATGGTTCTTGACCGGAAAAAGGTGCCTTGCACTCTTCAGGTCGGTGGAGTGTCCTTGCCTCAAGTGGAGGAGTTTAAGTATCTTGGGGTCTTGTTCATGAACGAGGGATGGATGGAGCATGAGATTAACAGATGGATTGGTGCAGTGTCTGCAGCGATGCGGTCACTGTATCGGACCGTCGTGGTGAAGAGAGAGCTGAGCAGGGGGGCAAAGCTCTCGATTTACAGATCGATCTACGTTCCGACCCTCACCTATGGTCATGAGATTTGGCTCATGACTGAAAGAACAAGATCGCGAGTACAAGTGGCCGAGATGAGTTTCCTCCACAGGGTGGTTGGGCGCTCCCTTAGAGATAGGGTGAGGAGCTCGGTCACTCGGGAGGAGCTCGGAGGCGAGCCGCTGCTCCTCCACATGGAAAGGAGCCAGCGGAGGTGGCTCTGGCATCTTTTCCGGATGCTCCCTAGATATCTCGCTGGAGAGGTGTTCCGGGCACGTCCCATTGGGAGGAGGTCCCCGGGAAGACCCAGGAGGAGCTGGGGGAGATGTGTGTGGATCGGGAGATCTGGGCGGCTCGACACGACTCCAGATAAAGCGGAAGAAAATGGATGGATGGATGGACTTTGGTTTTATCAATTAGACAGCTATAAAAAGCAGTTAGGTTAAGATCAGATAGCAGTACTAAATACAAAGACATTTTGGATGTGTGTCAGCCATTTTGTGGTATGCATCATGGAACACTGACAAGAACCTGGAACAATGGACATAAACAGTTCTTATAAAGCACAACATAGGTGTGACAAAGGTGGATCTTATTTCGCAAAATCCTTCCCTTATTGGTTCCCGTGGGCATTCAGGAGAGGTTCTACCCCCTGCCCATGACCCGCACGGTAATGAGACACATGATTTATCTTGTAAGTAGAGTCTCTTTGTTCTGAGGGATAAAACCAGTTCAACCCAGTTTAACATGCACATTCAAACAAACGAAAAGTAGATCAAAATAAAAAAAACAATTCTTTAAGTAAAATAAGTACTTAATACCAAAACAAATAGCAAAGAAAACTAAATAACAAAATAATAGTTAAACATACAAATATATCCAACAGTATATTCAGCTTTGAAATCTCAGATTCAACAGGTACAAGTTAGGACCGGCAAACCTCCCATGTTGGCCCACATTCACAACTTTTAACATAACCGATTGCAGGTATTCTTTTATATATTAGATTAAATAAGAATGTTACCCAGTGCGACATGTCTGGGCTTGTTCAGACAGGCACGTGTAAAGTAGGGTTTTTGTGTGCATGCGATTTATGAAGCCTGGTTCCTAATCATAGGGTTCTGTTGGCCACCTTTACCTGTTTTTAGTTTAAAAATGTTTGAATAGAGGTTTTTGTGATTCCTTACAATTTGAGAGGACTTACATCATCCACTTGCTGTTCCAGCTTGGTCTTGGACTTGGTCAGAGTGTTGACTTTGTCTTCCTCTGCTTGAAGATCATCAAGAGTCTGCTGATGGGCCTCTTGGAAGGCTTTCTTCTCCTTGCTCAATTTCGCAATGGTCTCATCTTGAGAACTCATTTCTTCAACCAGGTTTTTGACCTATAAATGTTTACAAGGTTGTAAATTAAAAACATTTTATGAATTCAGAATGAAGGTAGATTGTTCAAATGTAATTCTTGTAACCTTGTTCTCAGTGGCGTGTTTTTCCTTCTCCACTTTGGCAAGGGTGAGTTCTAAGTCATCAATGTCTTTCTTCAGCTCAGAGCACTCGTCCTCCAGCTTCCTCTTCTTTGCTGTCAACTCAGCATTGATCTCCTCCTCATCCTCCAGCCTCTCAGACGTCTCTTTGAGTTTGGCCTCGAGCTGGATCTTACTCTTGATGAGTCCTTCACACCTGTCCTCTGCATCAGATAAATTCTCACTTTCCTAAATTTGTAGCGGCAAAAGTAAAAATAACTTAAATTGTTGGTGAATTTCCTTCTATAATTCAGTGCAAGCCATTGACCTCACTGTGAATCCAGTACTTTGATGTAAAACACTCATTATGCAGAAATAAAGGTATAATGTGAGGTGATTCAACTCACAGACTGCACTTGCAACAGCAGGTCATTCTTCTCCTGCAGCAGGGAAACCATTTTTTCTTCAAGTTCTTTCTTCTTAGCTAAAGCCTTTGCTAGGTCCTCTTTGGTTTTTTCAAAGTCTTCTTTCATTTGAGCCATCTCCTTCTCAGTCTCTGCACTCTTCAGAAGAGGCTTTATTTTGAAGTACAACTTCATCCATGGCCAAGTTTTGACATTCATGAATGAGCGAATGTTGTACTGAATTGAGAAAATGGCATCTCTAAATAAAACAAAGACATGACTTAAGTTACTTAAAAATAAATGTGGTGTGGTTTAGAGTTTAGCTGTTATATTGATACAGCGTGAGTTGGCATCAATAAAACATGGTGTACCTCCTTTCCATCATCTTGACAAACTCTCGTCTCATTAGGAAGCCTCTGCAAAGGGCCTGGGTCATTGTGACCAGCTCAGCCAGTTTCTCGTCCCTCATCTCCTCCAGAGTTCCCAACAAGCCGGCTTTGAAGAACACCTGATTCAACAAATATTAAGTTCTTCATTCTAACATTTGATCTGTTATACTGTAGCAAATTTTGCCTTTTCAGTTGGGTGTTACTCCACCTTAGTATGGCCAAACTTGTACTGAGAGTGATCCACATTAATGGAACCAAGTAGTTTTTCAGAGGCCTTCTTATTGTCAATAAACTGACCCTCTGGGATGACACTAGCATTCAGTACTTTATACCTAGGAGGAATTATGTATTTCATTGAGAAAACACTGGATTCAATTAAGTCAAAGTAGAGTAGATGTCAAGAATACACCTCAGTTACCTCTGCTTGAAGTCACCGTAGAGGATTCTGCTTGGAAAGCCCTTTCTGCAGATCCTGATGCCTTCCAGCACACCGTTACACCTCAGCTGGTGGATGACGAGGTGGTTCTCCATCAGGCCTATCAAGTATTTGTCTCTGTCAGTTTTCACTTGTTACTAAAAACTATGAAAGGACCAATTAAACTATCAATACCGATTCAAGCAGCCTGTACCTGGTGTCTTCGATTCATTGGGGATCAAGCAGCGCACAAAATGTGGGTGTGTGCTCCTCAAATTTGTCATCAGCTTTCCCAAGTTCTCCTGAAGAGGCAAATTAATTTTTCAAAAGGAACAAATGCAATAAGTGATGCAGTCAAATGTTCAGACGTTCCTAAATAACATATTTTGTTTATAGAGTACCCTGAAGAGTGCAGACACAGTCTGGAAGGAACCGCCCTTCTTTTTGCCAGCTTTCTTGCCACCACCACTCTCAGCTGTGAGTGAAATAACAGTTGATATGAATACATTCAACAGCATTCTGGATTTCTCAGTGTTATCTTATTTTTTCAGAGAAGGATAATGGAAAATACCTTCTGCTGAGGCATGGGATGCATACAGGAATGACAACAGCTTAACTGAGGACTTCTGGTAGAGTTGAACAACTGAGTCATTCAGTGGGTCTTTATTTTTGTCAAGCCATCCAACAATGTTATAGTCCACGGTGCCAGCATAGTGCACCAAAGAGAAGTGAGCCTCAGCTTTGCCTTTGGCTGGCTTTGGCTTCTCAAAGGACTTGCTTTTACCAAGATGTTGGTCATACAACTTATTTTTGAAGGTCGTGTCTGTAGCCTTGGGGAACATGCACTCCTCTTCAAGGATGGAGAAAATGCCCATTGGCTGTCATAAACACAATAACCGCTAAAGTCAACAACATTAACTCATTGTGCATTATTCTGTCTGAAAACCAAACAAGCAACTCACCTTCTCTATCAGCTCAATGCAGGCAGCCAAGTCCATACCAAAGTCAATGAACTCCCATTCAATACCCTCTTTTTTGTACTCTTCTTGCTCCAGGACAAACATGTGGTGGTTGAAAAACTGTTGCAGCTTTTCATTGGTGAAGTTGATGCACAGCTGCTCCAAGCTGTTGAACTGATATTTGAAGGAAGAAATAACTTTTAAGGAAGCCACTCACTTTGTACTTAAGAAACAAAGACCTTTATGCAGCAAAAATGCATGGAAAGAAATCAGCATACTTACATCAAAAATTTCAAACCCAGCAATGTCGAGCACACCGATGAAGAACTGTCTGGGCTGCTTCGTGTCTAACATCTCATTGATTCTGACGACCATCCACAGAAACATTTTCTCATAGACAGACTTGCAGAGAGCCATGACTGAATTGTGTACCTGATTAAAAAAGAAAGTGTATATATGTGTGTGTGTGTTTGCAGCAAGAACATGAAACTGTACATTATCTTCAAAGTGATGCTAGAATCGGCATTTTACCTGTGGAACAGTCTGACCTTTAGTGACATACTCATTTCCCACTTTGACCCTTGGGTAGCACAGCGCCTTCAGCAGGTCCGCGGAGTTCAGGCCCATGAGATAGGAGATTTTATCAGCCACTGATAACAAGGTAAATTGAGAGATAAGAGTTTTACTTTGTACACCGAAAAAAAGAGAAAACCTTATACCTCAATTGATAACATGCAAATGAGTTAATTTTGTTAAGCTTCATGTCAGCTTCATGATGAAGTGGTACAGAGGAGGATTTTCTTAAAAACAAGACCTGAAACTTCAGCAACAATTTGCCAGAAGGTACATCTGAGATGCAAGCCTAGATTTGGTGTTTTGTTGAAAGAAAATCTTTCTCTGCTCCACTTCACCATGAAGCTGTATAACTGGTGATACAAAATGCAAAACATGCACTGTGCACAATTTCTCTAATCACAGCCACAGAAACCTGTAACAACTTCTGGGTGTCTTGGTGTCTTTCCTCACTCTTCTTCTTCTTGCACAGTTACTCGGTTTTGAGAACTGTCTACTTTGCACATATTTAAGAGAAAAACCAAATGATCCGCACAGCCACAGCGCTTCCCAGACAGAAAATTTTTATTTAACAGAAAATGAATGTAACGTTTTGGGCAAGAGCCCTTCGTCAGATGTCCCTACAGAACGAGCGCCTGGAGTGAATTCGGAGTCTGCTGGAATGTCAAGCTCACAAGATGGAAGCTGACGGAGGGCTCTTGCCCGAAACATTACATTCATTTTCTGTTAAATAAAAATTTTCTGTCTGGGAGCGCTGTGGCTGTGCGGATCACTTGGTTTTTCTCTTTGATATTTTTTTGTTCCTGCACGCCTGTTTATGTGCTTTGGATGTGCGTGTCTTCATTGCATACTCTGCACATATTTGCCATAGAGTGCCATACTGTTTGTATTTCTTCATAACTGATATAAAGTTCAAGACATATTCGGAAATGTTCATGTATCCATCCCCTGACTTCTCTGAAGAAAACTGGCAATAAAACATTATTTACAGGTATTATACCAAAGCGGGCCATTACTTATGCAACCCATCATCTTGTTGTTTATATTTTAATTAATTTATATCAAGTTGGAGAGATTTGCTTTGAGCGTGAGTTTAAGGAAGATAATTTTAGAATTTTTTTATATTGAGAAGCCTGATTTACTTTTTGTATCTGAAATGGTATTTCACACATTAAAATCTGTGAAATACCAAGGGGCCTAATACTTTTGGAGGGCACTGTATGTCTTTTGTCTGCATCAACAAACAGCCTGTAAAATTTAAATGAGATGGAATCATAAAAAAATAGACAGGGAAGAGTGTAGTATGGTTATGTAAGTAGAGAGTATGGTGTATCAATTGGGGAGAGTATTGTGTGCAATTTACAATACTGCGTAATTTGAAAATGTGAGTGTCTGGATTATTACTAATGGCAGCTAGTCTGCTCTGTGTAAACCTGATCCCGTTGGATTTCAGAAGCTAAGCAGTGTGGCCTCTTGTTAGTACTTGGATGGGAGACCTCTTCAGAACACCAGGGGCTGTGTGTGTTTCTCCAGGTAAAACTGGGGTTGCGTCAAGAAGGGCATCTGGTGTAAAACCTGTGCCAAATATGAATGTGGGTCTGGTTGTATCCGCTGTGGCGACCCCGAACATATGGGAGCAGCCGAAAGGACAACAACTACTACTGGATTATTACTAATGAATATACCATGCCACTGACCCATGTTTTCCATAAACTTTGTTTATTTATGTACGTTTAGTGCTGAAGTGCCATGGCTTTGGTCTACGTTTTCCAAAAGAAATGGTCTATGCATTTTCCAAAATGTCAAGTCAAATCAGTGGCATGCAACAGGAAAATTTCTGTTTAGGATAAAGAATCAAAGAACTTACTTCAGTATCATCAGACAAAGTAATCCTTGACTTTCCCTCCCCACATCTCTCCCCTTACAGTTGATTTCCTGTGTTGTTTCTCTTTTCTTCCTTTGAAAAGTGAAAATGATATCTGCTTTGTTGTTGTCTGTCAGATCCACATGTTTTTTGGTGGAATTCCCATTGGCAACACAATGTAAACAAAATAATGTGAGCCCAGCCCTCTTGGACGTCATAACAATGAGGAGTTTTCTCATAATGGATGCCAGAGTACTGAATACTTTGGATATAATTCTGACTGAAAAAAGGCTAATTTTGCCAAAGGTATGTGGAATTATTTGCTATAACTTTGGTGAATGATCCTGTCAGTATCCTTTGTTCTGTTTGTCATCAAATTTAAGAGATTTGTGGCTCAGAAAGGGTCAAAATGCCAAAATCCTGGGGGCGCTAGCGAGCCTGCGATGGAGTAAGCTGTGTTTCTTGGAGGCTCCCGCTAATTACTGCTAAAAAGTTCCAAAAGTTAATTTTCCAATCTACAATCGCGTATTTCTCTGTATCAAAGAAATTTGAGAGGTCGTCATTACATCAGTCCTTTTTTTTTTTTTTTTTATGACTGAAATGGCACACAGTTTAAGAAAATACAAGTACACTGGATCCGCTGTTTCCAGGCCTGAGACCACCTCGGGGAAAAAGTGCTGAGGCCACACCGCTAACCATGCCTGCTAATCCGGCTGAAACTGCTAGCCTGGCCACAGCTCCAGACCCCGGTGAAGAACAGATCATTATCAGTGATTTGAAATCCCAACTTCTTGTGTCTCTCAAAGAGGACATTTCCGCTGTGATTAAAGAGGAACTTAGAAAGGTATTCGCGGAAGATTTTGGTGCTATAAAAGAAGAACTGCAAACGATAAGTAGCGAGATTGCTAACTGCAAGGAGATGATGAGCAGGGAAGTGGTGCAGGTGAAGGATATCGAGGACGGGCTTTCTACATGGAGCGATGAAGTGTCCACCCTGCAAACTACAGTAGAGGGCCTGAAAAAGGAACTGAACGATCTGAGAGGCAATTGTGACGGACTTGAGGGGAGAATGAGGAGATGTAATATCCACATAGTGGGGATTCAAGAATCCCCAGATTCCAGTACCACCACAGCTGTGTCCAAGTTACTGAATGAAGTGCTGAACATAGGAAAGAATATTGTCATCGATCGCTCACACAGAACCAGCAGGCCAAGACAGCCTGGTGGAAGGCCGCGAGCCATCATCACGAAGCTGCATTACTACCAGGACTGCGTGGAAGTGTCGCGCTCGCACACAAGCCCCACTGCATCATCAGGGAAAACCTGTTGCCATGTTCCCCGACTTCACCGTGGCAGTATCTCGGGCCCATGCGGCCTTCACTGAGGCCCGGAAACTTCTTCGTGATCAACCAGGCGTCTGGTTCGGCATCCTGTTTCCAGCTCGGCTCCGCATTATGCACAACGGGGAGGAGAAGGAGTTTGTGGATGCCGCACTCGCCATGGAGTACATCAAGAAACATGTGATTAAAGCCTGCGCACCAGAGGATTTGCTACGGAAGTGACGTGATTTCACCACTTCTTAATTTGCTATACCAAGACTGAGTGACAATGCTGTAACACGATAATATCCGTAACTTGTATTTACTAGAGATTTCATTTACAACGGAGATGTGATTGGACGTTAAATTGACCTGCTCTGATCTTTATACCCATAAGTTGCAGTATTCCTTTTATTCATTTACAGATTTAAAATTCCCTTTACTGCATAAAGTATTGTAGGTTGAATTGTAGATTTAGCGGGAGCCTTCTCTTTTCCTGGCTTGAAGTCTGCCAAATAAGCACCAGATGTGTGGATTTATATTGTGTAAGTGGTTCTGTAGTCATCATGTTCTGTTTGATGACAGAGTTCTGAAGGCGGGAGGGTTGGGGTTGTACCAGACAGGTTTATTTTGTTTTTGTTTTGAGATGAATGTTTGTTTCCCTTTGTTTTTGTCACTTTTATGCATATTACAAACATGGCCTGCTTAAATACTAGTCTCTCTGTTAACATTGTAAGCTGGAATGTGAAATCTATGAACCACCCAATTAAACGAAGCAAGGTTCTTACTCATTTATATTAACTCAAGACTGATATAGGGTTTCTTCAGGAAACACATCTGCGAATTTCTGACCACTATAAAATAAAAAATAGATAGGTGGGGCAAGTATTCCACTCTAAATTTAATTCTAAGGCGAGGGGGGCTGCAATTATCATAAATAAATCATTACCTCTAGTGGTATCAAGGGTTGATGCAGGCGGGCGTTATATTATTGTTGTAGGCCAATTGTACGGGTTCCCTCTAGTTTTGGCAAATGTTTACGCTCCTAACTGGGATGATGCAAACTTTTTCAATAATCTCTTTTCACGACTTCCAAATATGGCATCCCATAATATTATCTTTGGGGGGGATCTAAACTGTGTTTTATCAACTCTGGATCGCAGCACTCAGACGGCACAAATGTCAAAATCAGCACTTGCAGTTCACTCATTCCTTGATATCTATGGGCTTGTAGATGTTTGGAGACTTAAAAATCCCACCTCAAAAAAATACTTCTTTTTTTCTAATGTTCATAAATCTTTTTCTCGAATTGACTATATATTTTTGGACAAAAAACTACTACCTTTAGTCAAGGACTGTGACTACAAGGCTATGGTTATCTCTGATCACTCCCCTATGGTTCTTTCAGTGCAGTTTACGAATTCCCACTCTATCGGCCATGGCAATTAAACCCACTGCTGCTTGCAGATGAGGAATTCACAAACTTTATACAAACTCAAATCCAATTATTTGTTGACATAAATCAAACTCCAGATGTGTCTCACTCAACTGTTTGGGAGTCACTCAAAGCATATTTGAGGGGCCAAATAATTTCGTTGTGTGCAAAACGACGCATCGCAAATGAGCACCTCAATAAAATTGCTGATCAAATTGTTAAACTGGATCAAGCATATACCCATTCACCTACCCCCACATTATATAAAAACAGGCTAGAGCTGCAAACAGAACATAATTTTCTATCCACAAAACAGGCTGAATTTCTTCTTTATAAATCACAAAGTTGCTCATATGAACATGGAGAGAGGACAGGTAGACTATTGGCTCAACAGTTACGACAGAGGACAGCCAATCAAACCATACCAGAAATAAAAAATGATCAAGGAATTAAATGTACAGACAATCTGGAAATAATAGTTTTTTGAAATTTTACCAAACATTGTATAGCTGCCCAACTACAGCCGACAACTCAAATTTTGACATTTTTTTCAGTAAGGTTGATGTTTCTCAGCTGGAAGCAGACGCCGTAAACATGTTGGAGGAGCCATTCTCCCACGCTGAGATTGAAAAAGCGCTGAGGAGTATGCAGTCAGCCAAGGCTCCAGGTCCGGATGGGTTTCCATCCGAATTCTATAAGAAGTTTGCACCTCAAATTGTCCCACTACTAAAACTCACATTTGATGAATCATTCCAAACACATTCTTTGCCCCCAACTATGAGACAAGCTGTAATTTCTCTTATTCTTAAAAAAGACAAAGACCATTTAGATTGCAGTTCATACCGCCCAATTTCATTATTGAATGTGGATACTAAAATTATTGATAAAATCCTGGCCCTACGTTTAGAAAAAGTTATGCCGTCCATCATCTCACCCGATCAAACTGGATTTATTAAGAATAGACATTCCTACTTTAATATTAGACGCTTATTACATGTGATTCATGATCGACCCAATAATGATACACTTGAGGCTGTAGCTTCCCTGGACGCTGAAAAAGCGCTTGACCGGGTGAGATGGGACTTTCTTTTTTATATATTACAAAAATTTGGGTTTGGTAATAATTCCATTTCATGGGTTAAGGTATAATATTCCTTTTCCCTAGCGGCAGTTCGCACTAATAACAATTTACCTCAGTATTTTCAACTTCAGCATGGGACAAGGCAGGGATGCCCGCTGTCACCACTTCTTTTCGCTCTGGTGATTGAACCACTCGCCATTGCGTTGAGACAGCGTACTGATATTTTAGGCATACATTGTGGGGTCACGGAACATAAGGTCTCGCTATATGCTGATGATATGCTCCTGTTTATTTCTAATCCATCCGAATGTCTTCCAAAAATTTTAGATTTACTTGAGGACTTTGGAGCAATATCTGGGTATAAAGTGAACTACGAAAAAAGTGAAGTGATGCCACTTGGTAAAAAGACTGGGAACACAATACAATTACATTACATTACACATTACAATAAAATATCTAGGAATATGGATTACACAGAATCATAAAGAGTTGTATAAATGCAATTATCAAGTGCTGCTTTCAAAGACGAAACAGGATTTTGAAAGATGGGAGTTGTTGCCCCTCTCGCTCGGTGGCAGAATAAACACTATTAAAATGACAGTCTTTCCCAAATTTTTATATTTATTCCAAAGTTTACCTATTTTTCTAACAAAATCTTTTTTCACTAATATAAATCACCTAATATCCTCTTTTATTTGGAATAAGAAACCACCAAGACTAAAGCAAAGTGTATTACAAAAACCTCGGAGCGCCGGTGGCATGGCGCTCCCAAACTTCTTATTTTATTATTGGGCCTCCAATATCAGGGCAATGTTGCATTGGATTCAAGGTAATGATGACCTACCATCATGGGCAGTATTGTAGAAAATGTCTGTTAAACATGTCATTATGGTCCTTACTTTGTACGAGATTGCTGCTTTCAAGACCTATTTCCAACTTTACATCTAACCCACTTGTTATTCATTCACTCAAACTGCGGTACCAATTCAGAAGGCACTTTGAATTGTCTGAACTTTCTCTACTGGCGCCTCCTCAAAGACATTGCATGTTTCCAGCATCATTGACAGATGACGCATTCAACATATGGATGAACTGTGGAATAACCTCAATGTACAAACTCTACAGTGACAATGTCTTCAACTCTTTTGAACAACTGGTCTTTAAATTTGGCCTACCAAGGCCACATTTTTACAGGTACCTGCAGCTTAGAAATTTCATTTCATGTAGTACAGCCTGCCCTGCACCAACCCTTTTGGATGACATATTTAAGCTAAAACCAAATGCTAAATGCATCATAAGTACTTCATATGAACTGCTTAACAGATACAAGATGACTACATTACAGTCACTTAAATGCAAATGGGGGGAAGAGTTAACTAAACAGATTTCTGACGAGACCTGGGGAAGCATTTTTGAGAGAATTTTCTCTTCATTAATTTGTCTTAAGCATATTGTGATTCAATTCAAAGTGGTGCACCGCCTCCACTGATCTAAAACCAGACTAAGTAAGATTAGAGTCGGGTTTGACCCTACTTGTGATCGCTGTAAGCAAGAACCTGCCTCTCTATTGCACATGTTTTGGACTTGTTCAAAAATACAAAATTTTTGGAGCTGTATATTTGATGTATTCTCCAAGATAAGTGATAAACCACTGGCTCCTTGCCCATTTGTTGGAATCTTCGGAGTAACTAATAGTTTACGGCTCACTGAGGCACAGGCTAATCTAGTGGCCTTCTGCACACTATTAGCCCGAAGGAGAATTTTGTTAAATTGGAAAGAGCCACAACCTCCTGTATTTGGACTTTGGGTGAGATAACTATGTCCGCAGAAGCCTTAACAGATTTAGATACACATATGTAGTGACAGATAGAGAGAACTTTATTGATCCCTTTGGCAAGGTCCCTCAGGGGAATTAAGGGGTTTCTCAGGGAAATTAAGGAGGATACTAGTGAGTTCATTTAAAATAATAACTATTTCTCTCATTATGTGAATTCTTCACTCAGTCTGGACTATTTTGTACATCTCCAGCACCAATACTGTAAGTGCAGAAAGAGATGCACATGAAGAATCTAAAAGTGGTTGGTTTGACTGCTTTCTGAAGTGGTAGTTGACTGGAGTGTTTATATAGCTGTGCCAGTCACCATCTTTCTGCTCAAATTTTCTTGCTTTTTTGGGGACATTCAGTCGTAATTGAAGGTCTACCATGCTACTGACTAAGTTTCCTAACATGCACTTCCCCCACCACCATCTACAGTGTAACTACAGAAAGTGTGTCAAGGCATCTTGTCACTGTGTTTTAACCCATGAGGACCAATACTGCAAATTGTTTCCACAGATGGTGAGTTTTAATAATACCAGGATGTGAATACTTCATTTGAATACTAAGGAGCAAATATGTAGTGGTGGAGAAGAAAATCCTTTAAATGACACCAATGGTAAAGCGTTGAATACTTTCACCTTTTGGGCCACGAGAAGGGTCAGAAGTGTGTGGTAATTATATGGAGTGAGACATGCCAGTGTGTGCAGAGGAGCTCAAGTTGCCAAAAACATGACGAGTCACTCATCATTGTTGGCAATCATTGTGGCCCATATCATGAAAGTTTGACAGCAGTTTTCATGCCTAATTTGAAAAAGTAGTTCTGTTAATAAGACCAACATCCATACCCTCAGTGCCATCAGGCTCAGCCTGCTCCTCACGCTGTTTCTGCTTGAATTTCATGTTTCCGTGATGCAGCACAGCTCCAGTCAGCTTGTACATACCGATTTTCTCTTCTCCACTGAAGCCCAGGATGTCGATAGCAGTCTGTGAGTATTAAAAGATAAGTCAACACACAAGTCATTTAAAAGATGACTAAATGGACTGTGTTTTCAATGATGTTTTGGAGCATCTTCTTACATCAGTGGCAAGAAACTCTTCAACATCATTGATGCTCTTGACAGTAATTTCACCCTGACTGATCATGGGATAGTCGTATGGGTTGGTTGTGATCAGCAGAGCCTCTGTGAGAAACAAAACAAAAGCATAAACCATGTCAGTTAATTAAATAATGAAATTACGCACAGCTATACTGTGAATGTCGTACCCACCCAGCAGCTCGGGCCTGTGGCCGGTCATGAGCTGATAGAAGACGTGGTAGCTTCTCTCAGCTGACAGCTGGAACGTCACCCGAGACTTCTCCAGCAGATCTGTTGTACAGTCACAAAAGTACTGTTACAGATAGAGACTACTGGAAGACAACTGACACTGATGTTACTCGTTTGGTGCCAAAACCTACAAGTTTCAATGTCCGCGGAGGCCAACTTCCCAGTTGTTCCAAAGTGGATTCTGATGAATTTACCCTATTTGAAAAAGACTGGGAATTAGAATGTGTTTTTCTTTGTAATATAAGTATTACAAGTACATTTGCATACACTCACAAAGCGGGATGAATTGTCATTCCTCACAGTTTTGGCATTACCATAAGCCTCCAGCAGGGGATTGGCTGCAATGATTTGATCCTCCAGCGACCCCTACGTTTAGAAAACCAGGGCAACAGCAAGGTGGTCAGACATTCTGGGTGTGATTTTTTTTTTTTTTTTTTTTTTTTCTGGCATATTTTTTTATTGAACAAGTCACATTGTTACATCATTGTAATATTTACAATATTCAGAAACTGCTCAGTTTTTATATTAAGGTGCGTTTACACATAACCAAGACGCGTTCCGAATGTCATTTTTCTGTCATTCGTGACACATTCCTGACATTCTTAATTTGACTTAACGCATCTGAATAGGTTTCTTAATAGTGCGTGATATTCTTGATGTTCGTGGAGCATGTTTTTGCCTGTCAAAAAATCTTCCACGAATGTCACACACCAACCACCCTCATTTCGTCTCACGTCGTGGAGGTCGCAACTGAGCGTATTGATCCGTCTTGATGAGTAGTGATCCTTAAAAGAACGTGACAACGTTTGTAGTGGTTCCTGTGATGGTTCTTGGAGCCCAAACTGTCACGCCTTATTACGAAGTAACACGGAAACTGTCAAGTTTTGACACGACTTGTAACGTGGCGTCACAGTTCACTGCGCGCCACGACAAATCCGTTTTCACAATTAAACTTGGCTCCAAATGTCATTCCACAGTTCCTGCTGAAGCTCCTCAGGATGCTCCTGCAGGTGTTCCACCTGCTGTTGTAACCGATGAGCGGGAGAATGAGTCTGAACAACCAGAGGAGTGAGAGGAGACTCACGTGCAGCCAGACATCTCTGCACCTCCTCCAGTCCGGCGGAGGAAGAAGCGTGCGCACAATTAAACCCTGCTGCACCGCATTCAGTTTGATTGCTGACACCAAGTTGGCTAAGTCTCATTTCAGTGCTCTTCAGCACGCTCCTGCAGGTGTTCCACCTGCTGCATGTGCCTGATGCCGCATGAAGCCACACATCTGGCTCTGTCCGTCTCCTCCTCCTCCTCTCTGCACCACTCCATGGCATAGACCCCAAATATGCATGCAGTCACAAAGTTCTTCTGAAAAACTGGAGCGATCTGAATTCGGTTGGATGAATATGAGTGTGTGTGTGGAGACAATTCACCTCGTTCACAACGTGACAGAACTTAACGATGCGCTGTTACGCACAATAGCGCACAACAACGCGGAACACTATTCTTGACCGTGCATAATGGTTCCTGATGATTCTCCAGCAACACGTGCCATTAATCGTAACGTGTGGTAACATGTTGCAGCAGTTCCTGAGGACACCTGATGCCTCTGCCCCAAATAATCAGACTCGTGATCAGCGGCCAAGAATGTGTATTTCGTGGCATTCGTGACTTGTCGTCGTTATGTGTAAACGTAGCATTACAAAAAACAACACATCACATAACATAAAATATCACAACAAAATACCCGATACAATCCCAGTCCCAACTACCCAGCTATTGTTCATAATGATGAAGAGCCTAGATCCATTACCATAATGACTGTAAAAATGTAGAGAGAGGTATCCAGATTTTACTGAACAGGGAGAGTCTGTCAGAAAGAGTATACCGTATCCTTTTAATATGTAACGTATTTACAAGGTCATTCAGCCAGAGTTTCATGGGAGGGACATCACTTTTTTTCCAATGTGTTAGCAGAAGTTTCTTTGCAATAATAATACAATAGGATACAAAGCACTGCTGTGCACTGTTTAACCCCACATCATTGTCAAAAGTGGCCAGAATAATTGTTAAAGAGTCAGGATTCAACTACACATGGAGAATTTGAGACATTTGGTCAAAAATGTCTGTCCAGTATTTCTGAACTTTGGAGCGAAGAATAAAACGGACTTAATGTAGCGACATCTAGGGAGCATTTCTCACAGATGGGAGATACCCCAGGATAAATTCTATGTGAACTTTCTTTAGAAAAATGTAAACGGTGAAGAGCTTTGAACTGAATCAAACAGTGTCTTGCATTGTAAGGGCATTTATGGATATTCTCTAAGCCTTCATCCCATTGATCATCAGTAATTGTAATGCCTAATTCCTCTTCCCATTTAGTTTTGATGAAAATTGAGTTTGTAGGGGTCATTGACATCAGACTTTCATAGGTGCGAGAGATGAATCTCTCTGTACAAGGTGAAGATTGAAGGCATTTATCAATCAATCAATCAATCAACTTTTTTTTTATATAGCGCCAAATCACAACAAACAGTTGCCCCAAGGCGCTTTATATTGCAAGGCAAGGCCATACAATAATTATGAAAAACCCCAACAGTCAAAACGACCCCCTGTGAGCAAGCACTTGGCAACAGTGGGAAGGAAAAACTCCCTCTTAACAGGAAGAAACCTCCAGCAGAACCAGGCTCAGGGAGGGGCAGTCTTCTGCTGAGACTGGTTGGGGCTGAGGGAAAGAACCAGGAAAAAGACATGCTGTGGAGGGGGGCAGAGATCGATCACTAATGATTAAATGCGGAGTGATGCATACAGAGCAAAAAGAGAAAGAAACAGTGCATCATGGGAACCCCCCCACAGTCTACGTCTAAAGCAGCATAACCAAGGGATATCTTATCAAGACAAGAACTGAGAATTTCAAAGCCCTGTACATACTGTATTTTCTGACATAGTCTCTTATCTGCAGGTATCTAAAAAAGTCTCTCTGTGGTAACTTGTACATCTCTTGTATCTGCTTGAAAGAAGCAAAAACACCCTCCCGGTATAAGTCACTTATTTTACAAAGTCCCACCTGTTTCCAATGTTTAAATGTATTGTCCAAGACTGATGGTTTAAAAGTTGGATTATCTGCAAGGAGCATGACAGAGGATAGATGCTTCAAATTGAAATATTGTTTAATCTGCTTAAAAATACGTATGGTGCTGTGAATTACCACATTGTTGTTATACAACCCCTGGCAAAAATTATCGAATCACCGGCCTTGGAGGATGTTCATTCAGTTGTTTAATTTTGTAGAAAAAAAGCAGATCACAGACATGACACAAAACTAAAGTCATTTCAAATGGCAACTTTCTGGCTTTAAGAAACACTATAAGAAATCATGAAAAAAAATTGTGGCAGTCAATAACGGTTACTTTTTTAGACCAAGCAGAGGGAAAAAAATATGGAATCACTCAATTCTGAGGAAAAAATTATGGAATCATGAAAAACAAAAGAATGCTCCAACACATCACTAGTATTTTGTTGCACCTCCTCTGGCTTTTATAACAGCTTGCAGTCTCTGAGGCATGGACTTAATGAGTGACAAACAGTACTCTTCATCAATCTGGCTCCAACTTTCTCTGATTGCTGTTGCCAGATCAGCTTTGCAGGTTGGAGCCTTGTTATGGACCATTTTCTTCAACTTCCACCAAAAAATTTCAATTGGATTAAGATCTGGACTATTTGCAGGCCATGACATTGACCCTATGTGTCTTTTTGCAAGGAATGTTTTCACAGTTTTTGCTCTATGGCAAGATGCATTATCATCTTGAAAAATTATTTCATCATCCCCAAACATCCTTTCAATTGATGGGATAAGAAAAGTGTCCAAAATATCAACGTAGACTTGTGCATTTATTGATGATGTAATGACAGCCATCACCCCAGTGCCTTTACCTGACATGCAGCCCCATATCATCAATGACTGTGGAAATTTACATGTTCTCTTCTTCTCTTCATCTTTATAAATCTCATTGGAACGGCACCAAACAAAAGTTCCAGCATCATCACCTTGCCCAATGCAGATTCGAGATTAATCACTGAATATGACGTTGATCCAGTCATCCACAGTCCACGATTGCTTTTCCTTAGCCCATTGTAACCTTGTTTTTTTCTGTTTAGGTGTTAATGATGGCTTTTGTTTAGCTTTTCTGTATGTAAATCCCATTTCCTTTAGGTGGTTTCTTACAGTTCGGTCACAGACGTTGACTCCAGTTTCCTCCCATTCGTTCCTCATTTGTTTTGTTGTGCATTTTCGATTTTTGAGACATATTGCTTTAAGTTTTCTGTCTTGACGCTTTGATGTCTTCCTTGGTCTACCAGTATGTTTGCCTTTAACAACCTTCCCATGTTGTTTGTATTTGGTCCAGAGTTTAGACACAGCTGACTGTGAACAACCAACATCTTTTGCAACATTGCATGATGATTTACCCTCTTTTAAGAGTTTGATAATCGTCTCCTTTGTTTCAATTGACATCTCTCGTGTTGGATCCCTGATTCATGTCAGTCCACTTGGTGCAACAGCTCTGCAAGGTGTGATCACTCCTTTTTAGATACAGACTAACGAGCAGATCTGATTTGATGCAGGTGTTAGTTTTGGGGATGAAAATTTACAGGGTGATTCCATAATTTATTCCTCAGAATTGAGTGAGTCCATATTTTTTTCCTCTGCTTGGTCTAAAAAAGTAACCGTTACTGACTGCCACAATTTTTTTTTTCTTGATTTCTTATAGTGTTTCTTAAAGCCAGAAAGTTGCCATTTGAAATGACTTTAGTTTTGTGTCATGTCTGTGATCTGCTTTTTTTCTACAGAATTAAACAACTGAATGAACATCCTCCGAGGCCGGTGATTCCATAATTTTTGCCAGGGGTTGTATATAGATTTATCAATTGTCACAGGAGACAGCAGTACAGCTCCTATACCGTAAGGCTGACATGCTTCCTGCAACAATTGCAACCATGCGGGGGGTTTACTAATGTCAGCCAACCAGTATGTCATGAATTTTATATGCGAGGCTGTATAGTAGAACAAGAAGTTAGGGAGTGCCAACCCTCCCTCCTTTTTAAACTCGCAAAGATGTTTTCTAGCAATCCTATGTGTTTTATTACCCCACAGAAAAGGCAATACAAGCGAGTATAATTTTTTGAAATATGATTTAGGAAGAAATAGCAGGATATTCTGGAATAAATACAGAAACTTGGGCAAAATAATCATTTTTATAGCATTAACTCTACCAGTTAGTGATATGGGAAGCATATTCCAGAACTGTATGCTTAATTCAAGGTCAGATAGTAAAGGAGAAAAGTTAAACTTTAGGCCAAGGCTATTCGCCCAACCGTTGGGCAGATAAGTCATACATTGAACATTACACGCCCAACCGTTGGGCAGATAAATATGATGTGTTACCTTATTTGCCCAACCGTGATTGTGTATTTGACATGTTTTGTGCATCTAAACTACGTTTTTTACACCCCTTTTTAAGACTCTGTTGCGGTGTATGTTTGACACATTTAATGGGGCCATCTTTAATTACTGTGAAAACACCGCAATGGATGAAAGCAGACAAACTTCATAAGTATTTTGAACGGAAGCCTGTTAATGACGATTAAACAGTTTTGTTGAACAAAATGCTGCTTGTTGGCTGTAAGATGGTGTTAGTTTGATACAGTTCCCTGGGTGTGATCAGCCAAACAGAACCGCTTTAGATCACAGCCACTCCGCAGGCTGTGAACCCTCTGGCAGCCGGCGAGAAAATATTTGCCTTTTTCCCCTCCTGCGTTGAAACCGGAAGTGAACTTACAAGCGCGCTTATTGGTCGGTTGTGGTTGGGCGTATATGCTCACGTATTACTTTACTACGTATCACTTTATTGAACCAACAGTTGGGCGAATAGCCACTCTGTAAACGTTAATAGAGAGGAATAGCACTTTGTCACCTGAATTCCCAGATAAGTGAGCTTCTCGTAGGCTATTTTGAATGGGAGATTTTGCAACATTCTGGGCGTGATTTACCAACATCTCAGATAAGGAGTGCTAAATTGTGTGGACAATCCAAGCTTTGGGGTAGAGACACTTTTTCATGTGATTTACTAAGAGCAAAGACCTGATTTACTAAAAGCCTGCATGTGTAAAAATGTGCACAAAGACCATTACACTCACAAATACACCTGCAGGCTGAGTTACTAACAGAACAGACTGAGGATTGTGTCTTACAAATGCACAAAAATAGCACAAATTGTTTGTTTTATGCATTTGCCTTGATGAATATGCAGCTTGGGGTTTGTCCACACGAGTGAGCAGAATTCTGGGAAGGAACATGCAAATAGATATGGTTTGCACATTGAAAATGACTTATCACAGTGCTGATTGTCTGCATTTTAAACCCTTTAATTTATCGTTAATTTATTGCTGTTCCAGACTGCTGTGCGCAGAGACTGCACAGAATTAAAATGATAATAATTAATAATAATAATCGGGCATGTTCAACTTTATTTCATGCTTGTTTAACAGTAAATGTCTCCATGTGAAACAGATGGACCACACGCAGACACAAATATTGAAATCTGTGTAGAACATCACAACTCTGTGCACAACACGCACAGCACTTGAACATGAACATGTGCTGGCTATTACAACAAACAAATATATAAAAAGAATCTCCCATTTCAGACATTTAATTACTGTTACAGCCATGGCATTTTAGCAAGCTAGTGAATAATTATGCTGCGCTCTGCCGGTGGAAACCACTGTATAGTATCTATACAGTATCTGTCACTGTACCAATAGTATCTCTATAGCCAAATTAAATTGATTCTTTGAGTATTCAACATTTACAGTATGTTTTTTGTTTGTTTTTAAAATAAAAATATACATTTTTTTACCTGCATCTTTCCAGCAGTTTGCTCAGTTTTCTTTCCTCCAGCAACTGCAATTGTCGCAAAGTACTGGATGACACGTTTGGTGTTGACAGTCTTTCCTGCACCGGATTCTCCACTTTGAGAAAGAAAACCAAAAACAAAACAACAACAACAAAAAAGAAGTCACTTAGCATCATTTCCCGGCCAATGTGCCTCAAAGGTAGGAAAAAACTTTTCTATGGCTAATCGGAACCATTTGCGTACTAGTCAGTGGTGTGTCCAGACTTATTTGATTGGGGACCTGAAGAGGGCACGGATTGATAGAGTGGTGGCCAGAAATATGAGCACAAACATGAACAAACATTAGATTCACTTATTTTATGAAGAACATACAGATATAAGGGTGATGATCTATAAACTGTCATCAGCCTGATAATGAAATCAGCTTTTTTTCTCAGTAGGTTATGATTATCCAGCCTCCAACTGAGTAATCATAGTTTATAATGTTAGAGTGGCCAATCAGATTCCAGGGAGGCCTGTGGGATCCAAGGCCACCTCTGGACCTGCTCATGATACTTGTGAGACAAGCTTAGGACTGTTGTTCATTGTGAGTCATTAATGAATTCCCTTCATTTTTACTTTTCGTCCGTCCGTCTGTTCATCTGTCTGTGCTCAGCATTAGTCCAGTCCAATTACTGCCAGACTCTTCAGTTTCACATGGAACATTCTTGGGACACAGATCTTGGACAAGTTCAGCAATGGCTAACCTTGATGTATTTTAAAAAGTTTAAAAGTCACATTCTGTTTCAATCTGATCTGTTTTGTTTTTGATTGATGCGGGTGACAGCCAGAGTAGAGGTGCACATCACGTTAGTCGCTGGTCTCTTCAAAACCGCTCTGTTTTGTGTATTTATATACGAGGGCTGTCAAAGTAACGGTCCTTTTTATTTTTTTCAAAAACTATATGGATTTCATTCATACGTTTTTACGTCAGACATGCTTAAACCCTCGTGCGCATGCGTGAGTTTTTCCACGCCTGTCTGTGACGCCTGTGAGCACTCCTTGTGGGAGGAGTCGTCCAGCCCCTCGTCGGAATTCCTTTGTCTGAGAAGTTGCTGAGAGACTGGCGCTTTGTTTGATCAAAATTTTTTCTAAACCTGTGAGACACATCGAAGTGGACACGGTTCGAAAAATTAAGCTGGTTTTCAGTGAAAATTTTAACGGCTGATGAGAGATTTTGAGGTGATTCTGTCGCTTTAAGGACTTCCCACGGTGCGAGATGTCGTGCAGCACTCTCAGGCGCCGTCGTCAGCCTGTTTCAAGCTGAAAACCTCCACATTTCAGGCTCTATTGATCCAGGACGTCGTGAGAGAACAGAGAAGTTTCAGAAGAAGGCGGTTTCAGCATTTTATCCGGATATTCCACTGTTAAAGGAGATTTTTTTAATGAAAGACGTACGGACGGGTCCGCGCGTCGGGACGCAGCCGCCGCGACGCTCCACCACAGGAAAAACACCTCTGTTGAAAGCCTTAAGGACAAGTTGGAACATGTCCTGCCTGTTAAACAATTTCTCATATACTCACTCCACTGAAAGCCATCAAAAGCCGCCTGGATTTTACAAATGGTTATCAACACGGAGGTGTTTTTCCTGTGCCGCCGCACCGCGCCAGCTGCGTCCCAACGCGTGGACCCGTCCACACGTCTTTCATTAAAAAATCTCCTTTAACAGTGGAATATCCGGATAAAATGCTGAAACCGACTTCTTCTGAAACTTCTCTGTTCTCTCATGACGTCCTGGATCAATAGAGCCTGAAATGTGGAGGTTTTCAGCTTGAACAGGCTGACGACGGCGGCTGAGAGTGCTGAGCGACGTCTCGCACCGTGAAAAGTCCTTAAAGCGACAGAATCACCTCAAAATCTCTCATCAGCCGTTAAAATTTTCACTGAAAACCAGCTTAATTTTTCGAACCGTGTCCACTTCGATGTGTCTCACAGGTTTAGAAAAAAATTTTGATCAAACAACGCGCCAGTCTCTCAGCTACTTCTCAGACAAAGGAATTCCGACGGGGCTGGACGACTCCTCCCACAAGGAGTGCTCACAGGCGAATGACGTCACCGACAGGCGTGGAAAAACTCACGCATGCGCACGAGGGTTCAAGCATGCCTGACGTAAAAACATATGAATGAAATCCATATAGTTTTTGAAAAAAATAAAAAGGACCCTTACTTTATTGACAGCCCTCGTACATGTTTCTCATATATTATGTAAAAGCTAGCTAGAAATAAACACTTCTAAAACTGAAAACGCTGTTTTTGGTACCTAATAACACCTCTGATCTTATTTACAAGACATCTCGCCAAGGTTAGCTTGGTGATGTCACTTCCTGGTGTAACTACTTGCTAATAGCTTCGTTTCTGGTATATTATCTAAAAACTAGCGAGAAATAAACACTTCTAAAACTGAAAACACTGTTTTTGTAACCTGATAACACCTCTGGAGTCATTTACAAGACATTTGGCAGACGTTAGCTTGTACACTAACTTTGGCTAACTCAAAGCTAACTTTCTATGGAGCTAAAAGCAAATGCACAGAGGTTGATCTACAAATATTCCTTGATTTACTCAACGTGAACAAATGATGATTTGATTTGAACATGTACAAATTGTACGTAAGACAATAAGATTTTAATAACTAATTAAACAACCGCAAATTATAAAGAACACAAGGCTCAGGCAGCCTAGGGTATTTTAGCATTGTGTTATACTTAAAAATTCCATTTAAATTTTTGAAGAAATTTAAGGGGTGGGGGGGCCCACTCAGGAACTTGAAGATTACACCATCAAGCCCCACTAAGAAGACTAAGACTCTTTGCATGTGCAGTTGTGGTGTATACAGGCTCAGTGTATGTAAGCAGAACTGGCTGTCAAACTATTAAGAAATGTTTAAACTTACGTGATCAGGATGGACTGATTTTCACGGTCTGCAAAAGAGCAACATTTTTCAGTTGAATTTGTAAGTTTCAGATCTGCATGTGTTAATTATAGACCATGTGTGATGTGGACCAACACTTTGAGGTAAATTATCTTCTGAAGTTTAAAACATTTTCATCAATGCTGTGTGTCCAAACTGCAAAAGTCCATTTGTTACCCACCCGTGAGCATGAACTGATAGGCATTATCAGAGATGGAGAAGATGTGCGGTGGAGCCTCGACCCTCTTTTTGCCTCTGTATCCTGCTACAACCACAGAGTCGTACACAGGGAGCCACTTGTAGGGGTTCACAGTGACGCAGAACAACCCAGAGTAGGTCTGTTGGGACACATGACACCGTCAGTCCTACATACTGTTCTGTAAGGTCAGTGTGTGTCAGCTCAGACTCACGTAGATCATCCAGGCTGCGTAACGCTCTTTGAGGTTATACAGCACAGCGGGCTCACTGAGGTGGGTCATCATGGCCATGTCCTCGATCTTATCGAACTTTGGAGGATTCATAGGGAATATGTCATCCTCTTTTACAGTGAGGGACTGTAAGAGAGAGAGGAAAGACAGAAATCAGATGAGTGACAGTTAGTCCAATATTATTTTCTAGCACTTGCACTCAGGAAAATACAGTAGACACACCTGTTACTTATAAGACCATCCAACCCCAACAGTATAGTGACTTTATGAAACTAGTAGTTTGAAGTTGTTAATATCAGAAGCACATTGATTCAGGTCTGTGGTGAAATTTCACTTATAAATACTTAGATTATTCACGATGCTCCTCTGATGGTTTCAATTAGAGATTATATCCTCAGAACTTTTTCTCAGTAACAGCAAAGCAAAAAGGTCACATGCTCAAGGTCAAGACCTATTTTTGTGGGCAGTGCTAGGGGGCGCTAGGGGGTGCTAGAGCTCCCCGCGGATTTGTCATAGCACCCCCAAGAAAATAATTCCTCATTTATTTTAATTTAATTTAATTTCATCCCATGTTTTAAGGCCTTGTCAAGACTGAAACTGAACTTCTGCTATACAATCTTTTTCTTTGTCATTTTCAAAAAGTGTTCCATTCAAGAAAAATCTCTGTTCTCACAGATCCAGTGAAACTGTGTGAAAATGCTGTAGTAAATATGCCAGGCCTGTATGAAGCGCTGTAACTCTTCTACAAAAAATGGGAAGAAGACGTGGAGCTAACAACAAAAGCTAAAACTTTAGAAGCCGTGCGTCATCGAGATGAGGTGCGTCATTGAGATGAGGTTCCTCGCGTAACTGCATATGTGTGCACTGAAAAAATAACTTGACGAAGTTTGCTTATTTTGATGGGCAAGTAAATGTATAAATTGTTCATCCGAACGTAGTAATGTATAAAATCTACTCACTATAAAACGATCAGTATTTTTAACCTGGAGTTAGCTTGTTTCGACAGGCAAAATATACATATATGAGGTCTGTTAGAAAAGTATCGGACCTTTTTATTTTTTGCAAAAACCTGATCAGTTTGAATCACGTGTGCTTGCATCAGCCAACCTTGAACCTTCATGCGTATGCGTGAGTTTTTTCACACCTATCGATTGCGTCATTTGCTGGTAAGCAGTCTTTGTGTGAAGACGTGTGCTGTGCACTCGGCGGATTTTCATTTCAAGGAAAAAGATGGAACGACTGGAGCAGCGCCGCATCAAATTTTGCCAGAAACTGGGCGACAGCCAGGTGGAAACCATTCGGATGATTCAGACGGCTTTCGGTGACTTTTCAGTTGTGTGACCATCCGAGAAATTGTGGAAGAGGTGGGCATGTCACAGCTTGTCCTGTAAGACATCAACACGGAGGCGCTTTTGCTCCGCCGTCAGCAGCAGCATGAATTTCACTGCAACTCTTTTCATGGCCAAATCTTCTGTCACAGTGGAATGTACTGAAAAAGTGCTGATGTCCACCTCGTCCGCAATTTCTCGGACAGTCACACGACGGTCCCGCATCACCACAGCGTCGTGGTCGTTTCAGCATGTTGATGGCCGACCAGAGCGTGGCTCGCTCTCCACCGTTGTGCGGACATCTTTAAATCGGTTGTACCGCTCCTTAATCTGTGTGATGCCCATAGGATCGTGACCGAAAGCCGTCTGAATCATCCGAATGTTTCCACCTGGCTGCTGCCCAGTTTCTGGCAAAATTTGATGTGGCGCTGCTCCAGTCGTTCTGTCTTTTTCCTTGAAATGAAAACCCGTCGACCGCACTACACATGTCCCACACAGAGGCTGCTTACCAGAAAATGATACAATCGACAGGCGTGAAAAAGTTCACGCATGCGCACGAAGGTTCAAGGTTTGCTCATGTAAGCACACGTGATTCAAATCCATCAGGTTTTTGCAAAAAATAAAAAGGTCCGATACTTTCCTAACAGACCTCATACATACATTTATGCTCCTAACGTAAAATACTGAAAATGTTTTACTTACTAGGCTATAAATACACTGAATACAATTAATAAAAAAAAACTTTGATGGAAAAAAAAAAGAAAATGCACATGCGGAGTTGCATGTCGAGCGAGTTACATCATCTCCCCATGTGCAGTTGCGCGAGGCACCTCATCTCGATGGATGACATCTTCAGGTCTGGGGTAGAGCAATGTGCGCATGCGTGTGCATGCGCAGTAGCGCGACGCACCTCATCTCAACGTTCACCTCATCTCAACGGGACACCTGCTCATGGATTAAATAAAGTCTTTTAATCTGACTTGTTGCCAGGATTCATCATCACTGGTGAAAACTGTTCTCCACATGACATCCTTCTTTTGGAAGATGAATTTACATAAGTGTTTTTTAAAGGGTTTTTAAGAAGTCCCTCAGTGTCCTTCTGCTCTCAGTGCGTCTCAGACTAGAGTGCCTTTATTAGAGAGAGTGGCGACAGAAGAAAAATTTGGGAAAATAAAGTCAACCGTGTGGGATAGAAGCCGACATCATCGTCAGAGTTTTGAGAGGTAAATTTATTGTTCAGTCCCATGTACAGTGAATGACCCTTCAGTCTCTTTCTGCTGTTCTGCTGTTTTTGACACTTTTGAGTCTGTAACATTGGAATTTTTGCAGGAGATTGTTGGTCATTTGAAGCCTTCAGGTTCTCCAAATGACACTATCCCTCCTTGTCTTTTTAAAGAAATCTTTCCACTGTTGGGCCAGCTGTGCTCAATATTATAAACAGCAGTCTGTGCTCAGGTGTGGTCCCTGTAAATTTTAAACATGCTGTTGCGTGGCCTCTGATGAAAAAGCCAAGTCTGGATCCCACGGTTTTAGCTAACTTTAGACCTATTTCTAGTCTGCCTTTTTTTATCAAAAATCCTGGAGAAGGTAGTTTACAGTCAGCTAATGTCCTTTTTAAAGGAGCACAATATTTTTGAAGTTTTCCAGTCTGGTTTTAAACACCTGCACAGCACTGAGTCAGCACTTTTAAGAGTTTTTAATGATATCTTTTTAGCTCCTGACTCAGGTGATTGTGCTGTTCTGGTTCTTTTGGACTTAACTGCTGCTTTTGATACAGTGGATCATAAAATTTTAATCTCTCGTCTGGAGCATTGGGCAAGAATCAGGGGCACAGCTCTGAGTTGGTTTCAGTCTTACTTGACAAGTAGGAGCTTTTGTGTTGGTATTGGTGAATTTGTGTCCTCCACTGCTCCACTTATGTGTTCCACAGGGCTCTGTTCTTCTTTTCTCTCTTTTTATTACCGTTGGGGCCCGTACTTAGAAAACATGGTATTTCTTTCCACTGTTATGCAGATGATAGTCAGATTTATGTGCCTCTTAAAAGGACGGACTCCTACTCAGTGGCACAATTACTTAACTGTTTAGGTGGCATTAAGGCATGGGTGGCTCTAAATTTCCTAAGTTTCAGTGAGACAAAACAGAAGTGATGGTTTTTGGTAACAACTCTGTGACCCCTTTGGTAAACCTGGAGTCTCTGGCACAGTATCTCAAGCCAACCATCACAAACTTAGGAATTAAAATAGACTCTGACATGAAGCTTGATAGCCACATTAAGGCGGTAGTTAAGTCAAGCTTTTTTCATCTGAGACAACTGGCCAAAATAAAGCCAATTCCAGGCAAGACTTTGAAACAGTAATCCACGCCTTTGTTACTACTCGACTGGATTACTTTAACACACTTTATATGGTGCTTAGTGGGTCCTCTTTGAAGTTTTTTTCAGAGATCCCGAAGAGCAGGGAGTTACAGTGGTCAAGCCTAGAGGAGACAAAGGCATGGACGAGTTTTTCAGCATCAATGATGACGTCGTACTGCAGTGAGTGTAGTTTCACGTTGCTGAAATGGTTTAGTTTTTGCTGTCCAAATATCCATGAGTGGAATTAGAAAGAAGTGAAGTCTGTGTCGCCTAAAGAACTACCTGAGGAGCAGCAGTAGGCACAGACAAACCAGTGACCCGTTGTCACTCCAGGCAGTTATCCTTCAGAGAACACGACCTCTGGACAGGAACCAAATCATTGAGGCTTTTGCTCTTAACCACAACAACAGGCGCATTGTGCTGTTATGAAGACATCAATGATAGGTGAAAGATTTTCTCTCTGCCTGCTGTTGGCATTTTTTCCCAGAGGCTATAGGCTACATGTGTAGGTCTGTGGATGTTTCACTTGAACAGTAGCCTAGGTTTGTGTATATTTTTGGTCATTCTGTATGTCATTAGTGACTGTCGCAGGTCAGAATGTGGCTATGCGTACGCATGCCTGTGAATGTAGCAGATGTGTAGCAGAGAGCCATCGTGACACATGAGCCCATAGCACCCTCAAAAGAATGTCAAGCTCCCCCACAGCACCTGCAGAAAAAAATCTCTGGAGCCACAACTGATTTGAATGCTTTGGTCTGTTTTTTTATAAAACAGAAAAAAGTATCACCTATATTTGAGTGTGGATGTCTGATGTGACACTCTCACCTTTCCACAGAGAGATTCCACAGTAGCTTTGCCACCTTCTCTCTTCACCAATTTTCCCTTCAAGTACATCTCATTCGATTCAGCCACAAAGTAAGCTGTTTTGGCATCGAATGGAGTGTTCTGAGCTTCAATTCTTTCTCTCTCTGGTTTTCGGAGGTAAATGGCGGCTGGGCCAAAACACTCCATTTCTGCGTCCATACTCATGGTGGCTCTTCACTGAAAGAGTGGAAAAGAACAGCTGTCAGTAAATTTACTTTTCCATCTCTGCATGCTATAAATGAATGGTGATGTTAAGTGGAGTCTAATATGCCAGTAGAGAACATGGGAAAATTAAGCATTTTGCAGTTGACTTTCAAGGAAAGTCAAAGCACAGAAGCAACATTGAGCAAGCAACAACATGTAGCTTGTGACAAAACAGTGACCTCAATGATAAATTTTCAATTAACTGAGTAATTTTTGATGTAAAACATGTTGATGCTTCTTTAATGACAGGTTTACATTGGCACAACATCAGTGTTAATGACCTCAACCAATGAAGTTGGGAGGTTATGTTTTCATCCCTGTTTGTTTGTCTTTTTGTGAACAGCCTGGAGCCCACAATTTTTCATATGTCCTCATTAAATTTTTATTGAAGATTCATAACCTGTTAGGCAAGAACTGATTCAATTTTCAAGGTCATAGGTCAAAGGTCAAAGTCAGGAAAAATCTTGAAAACTTGGAAAAATCCCTATCTTTAACACTGAATTTTCAAAAATTCATAACTCTGTAAAAAAAGATGAATTTTCTTTCATATATGAGAGCGTTGATATCCTTTTTCGATGGACAAAGTGTGATCTTGATCTGATCCAGATTACAGATGTTATGGCCATTTAAATGTAACATTGAAAACCTCATAATGTTTATTTTACATTACATGTTACTCAAAAATGCCCAAATCACTCTCATATTTGAAAGTGAGGTGCAGACTGGGACTCACTATTGCCTGACAAAGTTTTGATCTGGATCTGATCAGGACTGTGGATTTTTGAATTTAATATTAAAAAAACATTTGGTGTATATTTTGCATTATATCTCAATCAAATGTGCCTCAGTCACTCTCACTTTTCTGTTATGGATTTACCAACACCACCAAAATTGGATGGAGGTTCCAATTTTAGGCATGTTTTCTATCTTCAGTTATCAGTTGGAAACCAAGTGCCAAAAAGCAATGACAAATTGTGCATAGCAAAGATAATCAATGTCCTGTGAAAATTATATGAAAAACTATTCAGAAACTGAAAAAGTTGGAAAAAAAAACCTGACAGCACGACAAAAACTTCTATTCAACTGCATAAACTAAATACATACTCCTGACATTAAATCACATCTAATTTAACTAATAACAGGACTTTGACCTTCAAAATCTTTTGCAAGGTAAAATTTTGTAGAATTGGAAACTAGTGTTGGCGGAGGTTTGCGCTATGATTGTGGTGCTCTAGTTGTAGTCTCCTTACATTTTCCACAAAATGACTCCTTATCATAAAATATCTTTATTTCTGTGGTATGGCATAAAATTACAGCAAATGTTATTGCTGGCAAAATATTTTTTGAAAGTTCACTCTGCGAGATCTTCCAGAACATAAAGAAGAAAGTGCATATCCTAATGTACAAGTCTCAAAGTGCAATTATTAAAGGTTAGTCTTGCCACTGAGTAATTTAGGCAAACCAAATAAAAACATTCTAACTATGACTAACATTAGGGCCCCTGCACACATAGTACAAATGTGGTTAAATTGCGCATGAAGCAGGAATTGTATGCAATACATGTAAAGTCGTAGCTGCCTCCATCGCCTCGTACACCTGTTGCTACAACTATTTGCGCACACCACCGGCTGAAAGACAGTGTGTGCCCTGTGTGAGCCCATTCGATCCGGCCAAATTCCAGGTGACACACGAACATCTAACACCACTCGCTTGGCACTTAGAAAATGTGTGGCCATTCGCACTGTTAGCACGAAAACAATCAGCAGATGATCACTTTCGAGTTGGATGTGAATTTCGTGCCCTATCAGTGTGGCATTGCAAAACTGCATGTATGTCACACTTGTGCGTGTGTGTCACGCCCCCCCCCCCCCCCGACACGTGGTATACTGGAAGGGAGACACAGTTGCATAAAATGCTTATATGTATGTACAGATCGGATCACATGTGGGCCGGACAGCTTGGTCTGAGCACACACAGCACGGGGAGGCACCTGTCAGCTGATGGCAGCACACTGACAGCTGTATGATGGCTCAGTGCATTAAAAACATTAAAAACACAGAAACCACCACCAGGACAGGTACATAAATAATTACGACAATACCTACATATGCAGTTACATAACAAATAACAAAAATGAATGACCACATAATATAGAGTGACATGTTAGTCTAGGAGCTGAATGGACAGGGGGGCGTGTCTGCTCACAGCGGCTGCTGTTGTCATCTCTGCTGCTGGAGAACACGTACTGTGTTTTGAAGTACATGAACTTACAACATTCCTCCATGAAGCGCGTGTCTCTGCCTGCTGTCCTCACATGGAAATACATAAAATACCTTTTGCCTTTGCGCTGGGCTGCAGCAGCGGCACACAGTGCACCTCATCCATGTCTTTGTTGATTTCAGGCATTTTTTCACAGTGGTTACAAGCCAGCGATGGTAGCACAGTGGAAAAGTTTTTGGCTGGCAATCAGAGCTTTTGTAAATTGCAGGTTCGAATCCCGTGGGTGGCATGTATTATTCTTTTTTTTTTTCGCAGCATCTGTGTGATGTGTTTACAGATGCTCCAGCTGCTCACACTGTTCCCGCTGTGACGGTTTTATGTGTCATGTACACGAAACTGTCACAGCACATTCATGGTTCACTCATGTTTTTGTGGTTCACTCATACGAGCTGTTACGCCGTGATTTGCCATGATTTGTACCTTCATACTATGTGTGAAGGAGCCCTTAGTGTTGACAACTATCAAAGTAGACCTGTGTCTCTGTTGTCTTTCCTGTCCAGCAAATATCCAACAAAACCTTCATGTGGAATATGCCCAGATTTGATTTGAGTTCTTCTCAGTGGGCTCCCTGGTTGTCTGTGTTTAATAGCTGTGTCTGATGCTTTAAGGCACAACTGAAGGTTTTTGGCTCCATAATACTGATGCTGACAAAGGTTGATGTTCGACGCTCAGAAAAGCCCCTGTGTCATCAGCACATCACATGTCGCTGTATTTTAATCCATCGGAGTAAAAATCCTAACCTGCATCCAGACAGTGAATTTTGATAATATTAGTGATATAAGAATGTGTGAAGCTATTATTTTACTGACAGAACAAAATTATAGTGGGGTTTCCAATGTGACTCACGGTATAGTTTTTGGTCACTTTTCAAGTTATTTTTTTTCTGTACCTCCCACACATACCCCGTTTCTTGCATGCACGTACCAGTTGACACAAGTTGTGAAATTACATAAACAAAAGATAAAGCTTTAATTAGTCCTTTAATTACTGCTCATTACAGTGTGACTCCCGTCACACTAAAAGTCTTTTGTTATTATTTAGTTATTTTATATCTAGAAAGCTGAAAATGCAAAGGAAACACTGTAAAAACATCTTGCCTAATTTTCCCATTCAACATGAAATACCCTAGTGGTCCCACAGAAAATCCTTTTTATGACTTAAGTGGTAAAAAACTGAAGGGGAATACACCTTTAATTGATAATCACATATATTGAATAATCTCAGGACTTTTTGCACTCTGGTGTTAACCAATTTAAAAACTGATTTACAGTTGGTAATTTACCTTCTTCTCCCCCCCAAAAGAACAGATAGCAATTATCTAAAGAGGAATCTGTGAGTGAGACATTATTTAAATTAATGAGCGTAATCCAAAGATTTTGCATTTCAAAATGTACTTACTGTGCGCCGTCATAAATGCAAGAGCTTTGTGTTGCCGTGATATCTGGCAGTTAGTGGTCATGCTCTGCATTGTTGTGTAAGCTGCTGGCTTTTGCCCATGCTAATAAAAGACTCACTCACCTTGTCTGCCCGCCTGTCAGTCCTGAGGGAGGACCAAACCTTCTTCTTATATACACACATCAGTGCCACTCAGCACAAATGCTTTGCTCTATATGGTCACACAGGTTTGTGCTGTTTTGGGAAGTATTTGGCTATTGTCAGAGTTTTACATTTTTAAGAGGTTAAACTGATTTTTACTATGAATCCTTAACACCGACAGTGATGATGGTGATTAAAAATTTACATGCTGCATTATTATGTGTCATCACCAGATTAACTCTGGTTTACCAAGTGCAACATACCACAGCAGACTCTCGATGTGTATCACTCAGAACAATGTGTATCATTGAGTACACCAAGTATTACTAAGTATGAAGCGTATTATTGAGAATGATACATATTACTGAGTATATGTATGTTAGAGATCATGTCAGAATACAATGTGTATTACAGATGTCATGTATTAAGCAACCCAGTGTCACAGATTGTCGTGATTCAGCAGCACAAAATATACTTTAATCTCTTGGTTCGTCATATTGTCACGAAAATTGCAAAATTTTCATCATGGGAGAATGACTTTATTCTAATTCATTCCGTGACGGGTGCACGTAATTAAAAGTGTAGCGGGGGGTGGGGGGGTAATGGTTAGGGTTAGGGGAAGGAGTACAGTTAGGTTATAGTTAAGGTTAGGGTTGGGGGTAGGAGTAGGGTTAGGTTATAGTTAAGGTTAGGGTAGGGGGTAGGAGTAGGGTTTGTAATAGCGAGTCAAAAAACCCCATCACGAAAATTTGAATAATTTCGTGATGGGAGGACAAAAAAAAAAGTGAGACTGGACTTTGAGAGACTACAACCCCTGGCAAAAATTATGGAATCACCGGCCTCGGAGGATGTTCATTCAGTTGTTTAATTTTGTAGAAAAAAAGCAGATCACAGACATGACACAAAACTAAAGTCATTTCAAATGGCACCTTTCTGGCTTTAATAAACACTATAAGAAATCAGGAAAAAAAATTGTGGCAGTCAGTAACGGTTACTTTTTTAGACCAAGCAGAGGGAAAAAATATGGAATCACATGAATGTTTTCACAGTTTTTGCTCTATGGCAAGATGCATTATCATCTTGAAAAATGATTTCATCATCCCCAAACATCCTTTCAATTGATGGGATAAGAAAAGTGTCCAAAATATCAATGTAAACTTGTGCATTTATTGATGATGTAATGACAGCCATCTCCCCAATGCCTTTACCTGACATGCAGCCCCATATCATCAATGACTGTGGAAATTTACATGTTCTCTTCAGGCAGTCATCTTTATAAATCTCATTGGAACGGCACCAAACGAAAGTTCCAGCATCATCACCTTGCCCAGTGCAGATTCGAGATTCATCACTGAATATGACTTTCATCCAGTCATCCACAGTCCACGAGTGCTTTTCCTTAGCCCATTGTAACCTTGTTTTTTTCTGTTTAGGTGTTAATGATGGCTTTCGTTTAGCTTTTCTGTATGTAAATCCCATTTCCTTTAGGCGGTTTCTTACAGTTCGGTCACAGACGTTGACTCCAGTTTCCTCCCATTCGTTCCTCATTTGTTTTGTTGTGCATTTTCGATTTTTGAGACATATTGCTTTAAGTTTTCTGTCTTGATGCTTTGATGTCTTCCTTGGTCTACCAGTATGTTTGCCTTTAACAACCTTCCCATGTTGTTTGTATTTGGTCCAGAGTTTAGACACAGCTGACTGTGAACAACCAACATCTTTTGCAACATTGCGTGATGATTTACCCTCTCTTAAGAGTTTGATAATCCTCTCCTTTGTTTCAATTGACATCTCTCGTGTTGGAGCCATGATTCATGTCAGTCCACTTGGTGCAACAGCTCTCCAAGGTGTGATCACTCCTTTTTAGATGCAGACTAACAAGCAGATCTGATTTGATGCAGGTGTTAGTTTTGGGGATGAAAATTTACAGGGTGATTCCATAATTTATTCCTCAGAATTGAGTGATTCCATATTTTTTTCCCTCTGCTTGGTCTAAAAAAGTAACCGTTACTGACTGCCACAATTATTTTTCCTGATTTCTTATAGTGTTTCTTAAAGCCAGGAAGTTGTCATTTGAAATGACTTTAGTTTTGTGTCATGTCTGTGATCTGCTTTTTTTTTCTACAAAATTAAACAACTGAATGAACATCCTCCAAGGCCGGTGATTCCATAATTATTGCCAGGGGTTGTACATGACATATTGGCAGCACGATGGCTTAGTGGTTAACACTGTTCCCTCACAGCAAGAAGGTCATGGCTTCGATTCCCACCTGTGCCCTTTTTGTGTGGACTTTGCGTGTTCTCCCAGTGTTTGTGTGGGTTTCCTGTCCGATACTGTGGAGACTTTGAAGTCAAGACTGAAGACACATTTTTTCCATCAGTGCTTTGGTTAATATAGTGTGTTGTTCTACATTTTTTTATAGGCGAAGGCTATACGCCCAACCGTTGGGCAGATAAATATGTCTTATTTTATTCGCCCAACCGTGATCGTGTATTTGACATGTTTTGTGCATCTAAACTATATTTTTTACACTACGTTTTAAGGCTCTATTGTGATGTATGTTTGACACATTTAACGGCGCCATCTTTAATTACTGCGAAAACACCGCAATGGATCAAAACAGACAAACTTCATAAGCATTTTGAATGGAAGCCTGTTAATGACGACGAAACAGTTTTTGAACAAAATGCTGCTTGTTGGCTGTAAGATGGTGCTAGTTTGACACAGTTCCCTGGGTGTGATGAGCCAAATGGAACCGCTTTAGATCACAGCCCCTCTGCGGGGTGCGAACCCTCCCGCAGCCGGCGAAAAAATATCCGCCTTTTTTCCCTCCCGCTTTGAAACCGGAAGTGAGCTTACAAGCGTGGTCGGTTGTGGTTGGGCGCATATGCTCGCATATTTACTTTATTGAACCAACGGTTGGGCGTATAGCCACTCCGTTTTTTATAATTCTTTTTAAATCTTATTCTTTTAATTTTTGCTTTTTAATTGTGTTTTAAATTTGTTGTTTTTAGTTCATTTTAAATTGTTTTGAATTGTTTTGTTTCATGTGAAGCGCCTTGGGGCGATGTTGTTGTGATTTGGCGCTTTTATAAATGTAATAAATTGAAATTGTTTCCTGCGGGTGTTCCAGTTTCCCCCCACAATTAAAGACATGCAGGTTAAGTGAACTGGAAACTTTATAATTGTCCAGGTCTCCCTTGCAAAAGAGATCTTGATCTCAATGGGACTGACCTGGTTAAATAAAGGATATATTTATTAAAATTAAAAAGTTATTCAAATACACTATTAATTTGATAATGATATCTCACTGTGAACAGACTGCAATTCATTGTATTCAGCTTATTTTTAAGATTGTAATGTTCAGTAATTATTGTGTTCTGAAGCAATGATGAGTGACATGCATTTAACAATGAGCAAAATAAAATACCTGCTAAACCAACATGTACTACAATAATAAGAAAAACCCAAAACCCTGAACTCCCATAATGCATTGCAGTCGCAATCGACAGTGTGTCTGCTTTAAAGACAGCATGTACATGCAAACTTTACGTTTTTAAGTGAAAAGACACTTATTGCTGCATTTTTTTGTAAAGTCAGACCTTAAGTGGACTTTCTTCCTTCTGTATTGTTGTACTATTTGAGACATCTAGCACATTTTCGTATTGACCAAACAATAATAACTATGTTTTAGGGTGTTTTTGTTGAATCGATTTTATCCTTGTCTTTGGCAGCATGGTTTGGACATACGTCTTTAAAGGAGAGAAATTCGCTTAATCAGATAGTGAAGTGGTCCAGTAAGCTGATTAGAGAGTCACAGCTCTATCCAGCTTCTCTTTGCACAGTGATTTTAAACTTCTTCCTTCCGGACAGAGGTTTTCAGTCCCAAGGTGTAGGACAAAGCGAAACAGAAATAGCTTTGTTCCCGCTGCTATCAGCGGTGGGGAAGCTCATGATGAGGTGTCGATTTTACCGTTCGCATTGAACACCAAACGGGTGAGCATCTGCAATGCATTATGGGAGTTTGGGGTTTGGGCTTTAAAAAAATATTATTGTAGTACATGTTGGTTTAGCAGTGTTGTTAGTGTTGTAGATTTGTTGTGTTTTTATAATTCAAGTAGTGTAGTTAGTTTGGTGAAGCATTATGTTGTGACCATGAGTGAAAAGTGCCTTGCACTTGATGGCTTTGCCACCGTCTGTGTTGTGTGCGAAAATTGAATGGCATAAATGGTATGATTTTAGGATTTACAAGCATTTTTGACCGTTAAGCTTTACTCACTATGCCAGCAAAAAAATGTTAGTGGACTGAAAGTTAGCGGAACTAAATTTAGTGAAAACTAAATGGGCCACTGATGGTTTTCAAAATTAGCTGAAAAGATAATCCACTGACTACAGTTACTTAGAATGATGTGTATTACTGAGTGTGATGTGTGTTTCTTATACAACCCCTGGCAGTAATTATGGAATGACCGGCCTCAGAGGATGTTCATTCAGTTGTTTAATTTTGTAGAAAAAAAGCAGATCACAGACATGACACAAAACTAAAGTCATTTCAAATGGCAACTTTCTGGCTTTAAGAAACACTATAAGAAATCAAGAAAAAAAAATTGTGGCAGTCAGTAACGGTTACTTTTTTAGACCAAGCAGTGGAAAAAAAAATGGACTCACTCAATTCTGAGGAAAAAATTATGGAATCACCCTGTAAATTTTCATCCCCAAAACTAACACCTGCTTCAAATCAGATCTGCTTGTTAGTCTGCATCTAAAAAGGAGTGATCACACCTTGGAGAGCTGTTGCACCAAGTGGACTGACATGAATCATGGCTCCAACACGAGAGATGCCAATTGAAACAAAGGAGAGGATTATCAAACTCTTAAAAGAGGGCAAATCATCATGCAATGTTGCAAAAGATGTTGGTTGTTCACAGTCAGCTGTGTCTAAACTCTGGCCCAAATACAAACAACATGGGAAGGTTGTTAAAGGCAAACATACTGGTAGACCAAGGAAGACATCAAAGCGTCAAGACAGAAAACTTAAAGCAATATGTCTCAAAAATCGAAAATGCACAACAAAACAAATGAGGAACGAATGGGAGGAAACTGGAGTCAACGTCTGTGACCGAACTGTAAGAAACCGCCTAAAGGAAATGGGATTTACATACAGAAAAGCTAAACGAAAGCCGTCATTAACACCTAAACAGAAAAAAACAAGGTTACAATGGGCTAAGGAAAAGCAATCGTGGACTGTGGATGACTGAATGAAAGTCATATTCAGTGATGAATCTCGAATCTGCATTGGGCAAGGTGATGATGCTGGAACTTTTGTTTGGTGCTGTTCCAATGAGATTTATAAAGATGACTGCCTGAAGAGAACATGTAAATTTCCACAGTCATTGATGATATGGGGCTACATGTCAGGTAAAGGCACTGGGGAGATGGCTGTCATTACATCAACAATAAATGCACAAGTTTATGTTGATATTTTGGACACTTTTCTTATCCCATCAATTGAAAGGATGTTTGGGGATGATATCATTTTTCAAGATGATAATGCATCTTGCCATAGAGCAAAAACTGTGAAAACATTCCTTGCAAAAAGACACATAGGGTCAATGTCATGGCCTGCAAATAGTCCGGATCTTAATCCAACTGAAAATCTTTGGTGGAAGTTGAAGAAAATGGTCCATGACAAGGCTCCAACCTGCAAAGCTGATCTGGCAACAGCAATCAGAGAAAGTTGGAGCCAGATTGATGAAAAGTACTGTTTGTCACTCATTAAGTCCATGCCTCAGAGACTGCAAGCTGTTATAAAAGCTAGAGGTGGTGCAACAAAATACTAGTGATGTGTTGGAGCGTTCTTTTGTTTTTCATGATTCCATAATTTTTTTTCCTCAGAATTGAGTGATTCCATATTTTTTTCCCTCTGCTTGGTCTAAAAAAGTAACCGTTACTGACTGCCACACTTTTTTTTTTTTTCCTGATTTCTTATAGTGTTTCTTAAAGCCAGAAAGTTGCCATTTGAAATGACTTTAGTTTTGTGTCATGTCTGTGAACTGCTTTTTTTCTACAAAATTAAACAACTGAATGAACATCCTCCGAGGCCGGTGATTCCATAATTTTTGCCAGGGGTTGTATGTACAGAAGTTGGGATTTATGTCTTATGGTGGATTTAACAAGAAGTGAAAAGGTGATACACAATAAAACAATAAACAGATTTGTAAGTGGAAGCTGAATGGTAGAATTAAGACACCCACACTCCATTGTGCTTTTATTTATCTGTATTTAAATACACTTCTGGCAGGCCTAGCATTTACTGAGGCGCAGACATTGTTTTGATCTTAAAACTTATCTCAGTAATGTCGCCTGGCAGTGTGAAGGATCTGACATTAGCCGTGGAGAAGTTCTCAGATGTCGCTGGTATTCTGGTGCAAGTCTTTCCTGTGACAAAGGAGCAAAACTGGAGGAACAGCTGTTAACCTTTTTAAGAACTTAGGCTATGATACTCAAGACAGCAGAGACACTTGCTGTGGTCTGTGTTATGTGAAATCCACAAGATAATTTGATTTATTTCGGAAGGAAGGACAATGGAGATTTGAACGTTATTTATATAGTCCGTTTACTTTCCCTTCTTTAACTCATAAAATCAGTTGATTCATGTGTCATGTAAAACATTTTACTAGTAGTCTACATACTAAATTACCTATACTACAATCTTCTCCTATGATGTCTTATCCTTATATCCTATTATTTATTATATTATATATACCTTTATCTTGAGCCGCTTGGGTGGGTAGGGAGAGCATGGGATAAAAAAGCTTTTCAACCTACCATCCCTGGTTCTCAAGATCAGGCACCTAAGTGGCTCTATTCTACTCTTTTCTACTCTCCTATTTTACTCTTTTAGCTATTTAGATATATCTTTATATACTAGCATAGTTCCACCTTAGAATTTGAATATAATGTATAAGATATACCTTACCGAATTTTCATGATACCCTCATCCTACAAGAAAACAAGAAGGGACCCTCAGAGTGTGAAACAAAACATGTTTGACATGAAGCCATGCACATTAATTCTTTGTGGTGGTATATCAATATTCAGTCAACTGAACCACTTTATCCTTGACTAACACAAAACCTTTCCACCATGTTTAATCCATTCTGACTACAACTGTTTGAGTTAAAAGTTTATCAGTTACAAAACCCTCTTCCAGTTTTACACATTTTGGGCATGAAATGACAAATCAGTTAAATTATAATTATTCATTCTGTAATTTTTGCCATTTGATCTCTTTCAGAAAAATTGAGTTGACCTTGAAAATACTTACTTTTTTTGTAGCTCTATGCAAATAAATCACATTCATTATGGCCCCTTCACATACGAGGTCTATTAGAAAAGTATCCGACCTTATTATTTTTTCAAAAACCATATGGATTTGAATCACGTGTGATTACATCAGACATGCTTGAACCCTCGTGGGCATGCGAGAGTTTTTTCACGCCTGTCGGTTACGTCATTCGCCTGTGGGCAGTCTTTGAGTGAGGAGTCGTCCACCCGCTCGTCGATTTTTTTCATTGTTTAGGAATGGTTCAGAGACTGTTGCTTTGTTTGATAAAAATTTTTTCAAAACTGTAAGGCACAACTGAGTGGACACCATTCAATAAATTCAGCTGGTTTTCGGTAAAAATTTTAACGGCTGATGAGAGATGTTGGTCTGGTAGTGTCGCTTTAAGGACGGTCCACGGCGCCTGACGGCGATCTGCGCTTCGAGGCGGCAGCGTCTCGCCGTTTCAAGTTGAAAACTTCCACATTTCAGGCTCTGTTGACGCAGTAAGTCGTCAGAGAACAGAGAACTTTCAGAAGAAGTCGGCATGAGGAGTTTATTCGGACATTCCATTGTTAACGGTCATTTTGTAATGAAAGAACGTGCGGGCAGAGTCGCATGTCGGGCTGGACCCGACCGCGGGGGGTCGCGGCAGGAAAAACACCTCCGTTGGAAATCTTAACGGGCAAGTTGGAACATGCCCAAGCTGTTAAACAATTTCTCAGTTACTCACTTGTTGAAAGCCATTAAAAGCCTCTACATTCTACAAATGGTTTTCAACACGGAGGTGTTTTTCCTGTCGCGGCGCACACAGATTTGCCGAGTCGTCACGGAAACGACTCGGCGAATTTGCGCGTACGTCTTTCATTAAAAAAATGTCCTTAAACAGTGGAATGTCCGCATAAATTCCTCATGCTGGCCTCTTCTGAATCTTCTCTGTTCTCTCACGATGTCCTGGGTGAATTAAGCCTTAAATTAGGATGTTATCAGCTCGAAACAGGCCGACGACAGCGCCTGGAAGCGCTGCAGGACGTCCCGCTCCGTGGGAAGTCCTTACACCGACAGAAACACCCCATAATCTCTCATCAGCCGTTAAACTTTTCACAGAAAACCAGCTTAATTTCTCGAATAGTGTCCACTCGGATATTCCTCACAGGTCCAGAAAAAATTTTGATAAAGCAACGCGCACCGTCTCGAGCAGCGTGTGAAACAAAGGAATTCAGCCGAGAGGGCGGGACCACATCTCACTCAAGGCCTGCCCACAGGGAAATGACGTCACCGACACGCATGAAAAAACTCTGTCTGATGTCTCTGTTTTTAATTTAACACCTTGTGTGCACTGTTAGGTCCTGCTGATAGTCAGTCGGTGGTCAGCTGCCAGGCGCCGTATGTCCACAGCAAGGCGTATAAGCAAAGCGATCACACAATGAGTTCACGCCTTTACCCTTTTTTGTTTTATTTAATTTCACCTCTTTCTGTCTGTCATGTAAACTACAATTTACATGGTGGAAGTGACATCAGTCTGCCTGGCTGGCTCATTAATGTCACACCGTGCCGTGCGCGCTCAGATGCTGGCTGGTTCTCATGTGATCAACTGAGTTGCTTTACACAGCGGTCAGCTGTTCCAGCTGCACACTGCAGTGGACAGCAATCCACTCCGGGACCCTCAGCCACACCTGAAAATGTTGGATCATGGTGTGTGGGGGGGGGAGCTATGACACACTTCACAAGCCATTTGTTTTGGGGGGGACACTGCACTCTTACATGCCATTTGTGTGTGTGTGGTGGGGAGTTTGCCACAGTCACGGCGCACTTGTGTGGCACTTAGACAATTTTCACAGGCCGCACTCTGCTATCGTGCTGGGGGCATGAATAGCCCCACCTTTTCTACAACCCCAATTCCAATGAAGTTGAGATGTTATGTGAAATGTAAATAAAAACAGAATACAATGATTTGCAAATCCTCTTCAACCTATATTCAGTTGCATACACCACAAAGACAAGATATTTAATGTTCAAACTGATGGACATTTTTGTTTTTGTGCAAATATTTGCTCATTTTGAAATGGATGCCTGCAACACATTTCAAAAAAGCTGGGACATTGGCAACAAAAGACTGGGAAAGTTGATGAATGCTTAAAGAACACCTGTTTGGAACATTCCACAGGTGAGTAGGTTAATTGGAAACAAGTGAGTGTCATGATTGAGTATAAAAGGAGCATCCCCAAAAGACTCAGCCATTCACAAGCAAAGATGGGGCGAGGATCACCAGAGGAAAAAGAAAGAGGAAAAAGACCATCCAGATTGTTACCAGTGCAAAATTCAAAAGCCAGCATCTGTGATGGTATAGGGGTGTGTTAGCGCCCATGACACAGGCAACCTACGCATCTGTGATGGCACCATCAGTGCTGAAAGATACATCCAGGTTTTGGAGCAACACATGCTGCCATCGTGTGTGGCACCTGGAATTTGGCCAAAACCTGCTGAGAGGGGGTTGAATGGGCACCTGCAAGGTACTCCCTGTCTTTCGGCTGCTGGTGTGCGCAAATAGTTGTAGCAACAGGTGTATGAAGTGTTGGAGGCAGCTCTGATTTTACACACATTACATACGATTTCTGCTTCGTACTGTGTGAAGGGGCCCTAAACAATTATCTTTTCAGATATGCACTCTAAAAAAGGAGCTGCTGTCTCAAGGAGAAAAATTGATGTAACAATTTGCATAGATTTTTTTTTAAAGTTATTTCAACTTTTATCTGAGTTAATGCCACAAGACGTCTCTAGTTAAGCTGAAATAACTTTAGTAAAGTTGAAATAACTTTAAAAAAATCTATGCAAATTGTTACATCACTTTTTCTCATTGAGACAGCAGTTCATTTTTTAGAGTTACTAGGTTACTAAACGCTCTATCAATTATGATTCCTGAGCATTAGACACATTTCAGAGAATAGAGTGATAACACAAAAACTTTTTTTCACTCATGGTTAGTGGTTGGGTGAAGCCATTTATTGTTTACTCTTTTTTAAATCATCATGACAACAGAAACTAACCAAATGAGCCTGATCAAAAAGTTTACATACCCCTTTTCTTAATACCATGTATTGCCCCCTTTAACAACAGTGACAGCTTGGAGTCTTTTGTGGATTGTGAAGCTGCCACTGAATATGTGTTGGACTTTATTTACATCAATTACGAAGAAATACAAACAGTATGGCACTCTGTGGTAAATGTGTATGGAGTAGACAGTTCTCAAAAACTGAGTGACTGTGCAAGAAGGAGAAGAGTGAGGAAAGACACCCAGACACCACAGAAGAAGTTATAGGCTTATGTGGCTGTGATTGGAGAAATTTGCACAGTGCAAATTTTATATTTTGCATCACCACTCTGTGCTTCATAGTGCAGTAGAGCAGAGAAGGATTTTCTTTCACCAAAACAGGTCACATCTAGGCTTGCATCTCAGATGTACCTTCTGGGAATTTGTAGCTAAACTTTCAGATCTAGTTTTTCAGGAAATCCTCCTCTATACCACTTCATCATGAATCTGTATAACTGCAGCAGAGCTACCAACTGTCCCGCATTCAGCAGGATTTCCCCCCATGTCCCGTATGAGTGTGTGGGATGCCCATTAGTCCTGTAGTTGTATGGGTCCGGGCATGTGCCACCCCCCCCCCCCCCAAGTTACGCCTTGCACCGTTGGCACTCACAGCCACGTGCAGGTGTCCCACATTGTAGCGTCAAATGTTGGCAAAGTTGCATACCTGTCCAAATGGCCTTAGGATTGTCCTTTTAAGGTCATCCAAGGTCAAAGGTCGTATGACCAAGAAAAGCGTGAACTATGACTTGATATTAGTGTTGAGTAGGAATCATACATTTGTGTTCAAAATAATAACATTGTGTTTAAAATGAGTAAAACTCAAAATCCTCATAGTAGCTTTTATTTCCACACACGCAAATACAGTGGGAACACTGCACATTCTATTCCAATTCAAAACATTAAGGAAAATTGATCAAATTAGTTATTACTCGACAGAAATTGAAGAAAAATGAATATCGGGCTGTTCACCAGGAGACACCTGATCTCATAATTATAGTATTAGGTGTCTCGTGATCTCATAATTACGAGATCAGGTGTCTATTTTTATATATATATATATATATATATATATATATATATATATATATATATATATATATATATATATATATATATATATAGTTTCTGTACTTACAGTTCCCTTAGTAAAAGGCTAAGATTAGCCGATGATAGCACTCTGTGATCAGACACAGTGTTGATTTTCCCCTGAATGAAATTCCTCCGGGGAGGTGCTTGGGGCATCTCACCAAAATGAGTGTCTCGTAATTATGAGATCAGCAGACACCTGTCTCCAGACACCTGTCTTCTGAGCTCATGAAATCTCATCATTACGAGAACAAAATCTCATAATTTTGAGATCTTTTCTCGTAATTACGAGGGCGTCTATTTTTTTTAATCCAGTGAATGCAATACACTTCCATGCAATAGTACCTACAATTGATAAAATAGGTGGACAACATGGGATTAGTTGGCCTGTTGCAAAAAAAAACTGACCTCTCCGGTGAGGCTTCCTATTTTGCAAACATAAAAGCCCTTGAAGTATGGTGTAATAGCCAGTTAGAAATCAAGGTGTCAAAGACAAAGGAGATACTTTTCCTTAAAAAGAATGGCCAGACAGTAGAGCCAGTTTCACTTGATCGGCAAGCTGTGGAAACTAGATACAGTTCTTAACAACCAGCTGAATTTTTTAGAAAATACTGAGTACATTTTTAAGAAATGTTCACAATAACTCAATCTCCTCAGAAGACTGAGCTGTCTGGGTGTCAGTGCACAGATTACTGAACTTATGTACACTACTCACACTGAAAGTGTTCTATCTTTTCACTTTTCTGCATGGTTTGGCCACTTAAGTTGGAAATGCAGGAACAAGCTAAACAGAATTGTTGAACTCTAAAATGATCACTTTTATCACACAGCACAATGCCACAGATGTCGCAAGTTTTGAGGGAGCGTGCAGTTGGCATGCTGACTGCAGGAACGTCCACCAGAGCTATTGCCAGTGAATTGAATGTTCATTTCTCTACCATAAGCTGTCTCCAGAGGTGTTTCAGAGAATTTGGCGGTACATCCAACCGGCCTCACAACTGCACACCACGTGTAACCACACCAGACCAGGACCTCCACATGTAGCATGTTCACCTCCAAGATCGTCTGAGACCAGCCACCTGGACTGCTGCTGCAACAATTGGTTTGCAGAACTGAAGAATTTCTGTACAAACTGTCAGAAACCATCTCAGGGAAGCTCATCTGCATGCTCGTCATCCTCATCGGGGTCTTGACCTGACCCCAGTTCGTTGTCGTAACCGATTGGGTCGGAAAATGCTCACATTCAATGGCGTCTGGCTGCTGATCAACTCTACGGGAAGGAGATCTGTTGCACTGCGTGAGGCAAATGGTGGTCACATAAGATACTGACTTTTTTCTGACTCCCCCAGAACTCCCCAATAAAGCAAAACTGCACATTTCAGAGTAGCCTTTTATTGTGGCCAGCCTAAGGCACACCTGTGCAATAGTCATGCTGTCTAATCAGCATCTTGATATGTCACACCTGTGAGGTTGGATGGATTATCTCGGAAAAGTTGAAGTGCTCACTATCACAGATGTAGACAGATTTGTGAACAATATTTGAGAGAAATAGGTCTTTTGCGTATATAGAAAATGTTATAGATCTTTGAAAAATGGGAGCAAAAGCAAAAGTGTTGCTTTTATATTTTTGTTCACTGTATTTTAAATTCAGTATTTCAAATATAGAGGTGCCAATAATTTTGACCAAAGTTCTTACTAGTGTCCTTTCTGCTGGTTTCAAGATTTTTGGTTGAACTGTGTTCATTGTGTCAGCTTTCAGTACTTTGAGGGCTGCAGCAACATCTATTCCAGTGGCTATTATCACACTCTAAAAAAGGAATTGTTGTCTCAATGAGAAAAATTGATGTAACAATTTGCATAGATTTTTTAAAAGTTATTTCAGCTTATTTATTTCAACTTTTAACTGAGTTAATGCCACAAGACGTCTCTAGTTAAGTTGAAATAACTTTAGTTAAGCTGAAATAACAGTGGAAGAATACCTTACTGTGCATCTAGAAAGTATTCACAGTGCTTCACTTTTTCCATATTTTATGTTACAGCCTGATTCCAGAATAGATGAAATTCATTTTCCCCCCTCAAAATTCTACTCACAACACCCCACAATGACAGTGATTTTTTTTTTTTTTTTTTTTTTTTTTAGATTTCTGCAAATTTATTAAAAATAAAAAATAAAAACCTAAGAAATCACAAGTACAGTTTTTTTTTCAGAATAATAGTAGTGCTATGTGACTAAAAAGATTAATCCAGGTTTTGAGTATATTTCTTATTGTTACATGGGAAACAAGGTACCAGTAGATTCAGTAGATTCTCACAAATCCAACAAGACCAAGCATTCACGATATGCACACTCTTAAGGTTATGAAACTGGGCTATTAGTAAAAAAAAAAAAAGTAGAAAAGGGGGTGTTCACAATAATAGTAGCATCTGCTGTTGACGCTACAAACTCAAAACTATTATGTTCAAACTGCTTTTTTAGCAATCCTGTGAATCACTAAACTTGTATTTAGTTGTATAACCACAGATTTTCATGATTTCTTCACATCTGTGAGGCGTTAATTTTGTTGGTTTGGAACCAAGATTTGCTCGTTTACTAGTGTGCTTGAGGTCATTGAAACACCCATTTCAAGGGCATGTCCTCTTCAGCATAAGGCAACATGACATAAAAAGATTAATCCAGGTTTTGAGTACATTTCTTATTGTTACATGGGAAACAAGGTACCAGTAGATTCAGTAGATTCTCACAAATCCAACAAGACCAAGCATTCATGATATGCACACTCTTAAGGCTATGAAATTGGGCTATTAGTAAAAAAAAAAATAAGTAGAAAAGGGGGTGTTCACAATAATAGTAGTGTGGCATTCAGTCAGTGAGTTCGTCAATTTTGTGGAACAAACAGGTGTGAATCAGGTGTCCCCTATTTATGGATGAAATCAGCACCTGTTGAACATGCTTTTCTCTTTGAACGCCTGAGGAAAATGGGACGTTCAAGACATTGTTCAGAAGAACAGCGTAGTTTGATTAAAAAGTTAATTGGAGAGGGGAAAACTTATACGCAGGTGTAAAAAATTATAGGCTGTTCATCTACAATGATCTCCAATGCTTTAAAATGGACAAAAAAAAAAAAAAAAAGAGACGTGTGGAAGAAAACAGAAAACAACCAGCAAAATGGATAGAAGAATAACCAGAATGGGAAAGGCTCACCCATTGATCAGCTCCAGGATGATCAAAGACAGTCTGGAGTTACCTGTAAGTGCTGTGACAGTTAGAAGACGCCTGTGTGAAGCTAATTTATTCACAAGAATCCCCCGCAAAGTCCCACTGTTAAATAAAAGACGTGCAGAAGAGGTTACAATTTTCCAAAGAACACATCAACTGGCCTAAAGAGAAATGGAGGAATATTTTGTGGACTGATGAGAGTAAAATTGTTCTTTTTGGGTCCAAGGGCCCCAGACAGTTTGTGAGACGACGCAAACTCTGAATTCAAGCCACAGTTTACAGTGAAGACAGTGAAGCATGGTGGTGCAAGCATCATGATATGGGCATGTTTCTCCTAATATGGTGTTGGGCCTATATATTGCATACCAGGTATCAGTTTGGATATGTTAAAATACTTGAAGAGGTCATGTTGCCTTATGCTGAAGAGGACATGCCCTTGAAATGGATGTTTCAACAAGACAGTGACCCCAAGCACACTAGTAAACGAGCAAAATCTTGGTTCCAAACCAACAAAATTAATGCTTTGCAGATGTGAAGAAATCATGAAAAACTGTGGTTATACAACTAAATACTAGTTTATTGATTCACAGGATTGCTAAAAAAGCTGTTTGAACATAATAGTTTTGAGTTTGTAGCGTCAACAGCAGATGCTACTATTATTGTGAACACCCCCTTTTCTACCTTTTTTTTTACTAACAGCCCAATTTCATAGCCTTAAGAGTGTGCATATCATGAATGCTTGGTCTTGTTGGATTTGTGAGAATCTACTGAATCTACTGGTACCTTGTTTCCCATGTAACAATAAGAAATATACTCAAAACCTGGATTAATCTTTTTAGTCACATAGCATTACTATTATTCTGAACACTACTGTACATAAGTATTCACAGACTTTGCCATGAAGCTCAAAATTGTGCTCAGGTGCATCCTGTTTTCACTGATCATTGATGAGATGTTTCTACAGATAAATTGAAGTCCACCTGGGGCAAATTCAGTTGATTGAACATGATTTGGAAATGCACACACCTGTCAACATATAAGGTCTGACAGTGCAGGTGAGAGCACAAACCAAGCATGAAGTCAAAGGAATTGTCTGTCAACATCTGAGACAGGATTGTCTCAAAGCACCAAGAACCGTCACTCTGTCAGAGCACCAGCATTCCTCTGTGGAGAGAGGAGAACCTTCCAGAAAGCCAACCATCTCTGCAGTGATCCCAACCTGGTCTCATGGCAAGTTGTGATTCAGCAGCATGAAATATACATTAATCTATTGGCTCGTGATATTGTGACAAAAAGCGCCTAATTTTCGTCACGGCAGCACAAATTCATTCTCATTCATTCTGTGATGGCTGCATGAAATTAAAAGTGAAGCGGGGGGGGGGGGGGGGTCGGGTGGTTATGGTTAGGGTGGGGGGAAGGAGTAAGATTAGGTTATTGTTAAGGTTAAAGTTGGGGGTGGGAATAGGGTTAGGTTTGACTCACTTCATCACGGGAGCACAACCCCCCCCCCCCCCAAAAAACAAAAAACAAACAAAAAAACAAAACAAAATGTGAGACTGGGCTGGCCATCCACCAATCAGACTTGTGTGGTAGAGTGGCCAGATGGAAGCCACTCCTTAGTAAAAGGCACATGGCAGCTCACCTGGAGTTTGCCAAAAGGCACCTAAAGGACTCTCAGTCCAGAAGAAACAAAATTATCTGGTCTGATGAGACAAAGACTGCACTCTTTGGTGTGAATGCCAGGCATCATGTTTGGAGGAAAACAGGCACCATCCCTACAGTGAAGCATTGTGGGGGCAACATCAGGAACTGTGAGACTAGTCAGAATTGAGGGAAAGATGAATGCAGCAATGTACAGAGACATCCTGGATGAAAACCTACTCCAGACTGCTCTTGACCTCAGACTGGGGCTACAATTCATCCTTCAGCAGGACAATGACCCTAAGCACACAGCCAAGACATCAAAGGAGTGGCTTCAGGACAACTCTATGAATGTTTTTGAGTGGCTGAAAATGGCTGTGCACTGACGCTCCCCATCCAACTTGATGGAGCTTGAGAGGAGCTGCAAAAAGGAATGGACAAAACTGTCCAAAGATAGGTGCGCCAAGCTTGTGGCATATATTCAAGAAATCTTGAGGCTGTAATTACTGTCAAAGAAGCATCAACAAAGTATTGAGCAAAGGGTGTGAATACTTACAGTAGTGTTCAGAATCATAGTAGTGCTATGTGACTAAAAAGATTAAAAAGGTTTTGAATTTACTCTATTTTGCAATAAGGCTGTAACATAACAAAATGTGGAAAAAATAAGCACTGTGAATACTTTCCGGATGCACCGTATATTTTGTGCTCTATAATTTGTCACAGTTTGTTTCATTTCATTACTGTTCTATTGTCGGCCGTGCTTCTGGAACAAACAGGTGATAGGACCAGGGTCTCCAGGTTTTTCCAGGCATGCACTTGTGTTGTCTCAAGGATGCTGATCTATTTTTAAATCCTTTCTTTAAATGGTCTTGCGACACTGTGTGTCCTGACAGTTGAACTGAAGAAAAGGCCAAGCCCATAACGTGACCTTCCCATAACTCAACTATTTGTTCCACAGATGCAATAAGAAGGGATCATGTTCTATGGTGTGTGTGGTTGTTTGCATTCTTTCCTTTTTGAAAGAAGACACTAATCTGCCTAAGATGGACATTGGCATCAGGGTCCACATGCTGAGACCTTCACACCCAACAGAATAGGCTACTTATTCAATGAAAATATGATAACTGATATCTTATGCTACTAGGTTGGCTTATTTGGACGAAATACAAATATAGCTGTCTTCTCAGCAATGTTCTCAGAGCTGTGCCATTTGTCACTGCCTTGACTTTTACTGGTGAACAACCTTTGATATAAAAGACTTCACTGCCCCTTGTTGAGGTCTCCTCCTTGACAAAGGGCAGTGATAGCCACAGATTCATTTGAATTTCTTGAGAAAGAATGCGAACATAGACACCAACTTGGCCTAATAATCTTAATTCCCATCTTATTTAGAGATCTACTGGTTTTCTTAAACAATAAATTATAGTTGTGCATACATACAGTTTAGTGTATTACCCGTGTGCATCAGCAATTTTGGCAACTGAGTGGTCATATTTGAAGGTTTTTTTTTAAACAGCTATTGCTGGAATATTATTTCACCCTGAGTTCAGTTTGCATTAAAGTCTGAGTACTGATCAAATAACATTTTCATCCACTTATTGGCTACTCATGCTACTCATGCAAAGTGCTCTCGTGTGTTTGCACGCGGGCATGTGTGCAAAGTGAAACAATGTTTGAAGAACAAAGGTGAGTTGTATATAGACTCAGAGGCCCTTTGATGCTGGTGCTGCTTATCCTCAAATTGATGGCCATGATGTGGATGAAAGTCTACAAGTCCCCCTGGGTGGACTCAACATGTTGTCACGCTCTCATGTCAATGCATGACATTCTGAAACATTTCACCACTATGACCCACAAGACGACATTCGGCAGAAAATAACTCTTGAACGTATCTCACCTTGAGAGCTCTGGTGATGTGCCTTTACAGCAACATGTGTGCAGTCAGCAGCTCTGATTAATTAGGGAAACAGGTGTCGCAGAATGAACGGTGCCCCTTAAAAATCGGTCCACCCTGCCTTCACTGCGCATGCATCATTAGCCGCGGTTCACCGATTATCACCTTGTTTCTGCTTCAAACTGCCTCCATTCATTATCTGTCTCAGCGAGGATTTTGTGTGTGTGTGTGTGTGTGTGAGAGAGAGAGAGAGAGAGAGAGAGCGATGCTTATAGAAATCCAGTTTTTATCCTATCCACATTAAATTTGGTGTGCTGATGGCTTGGGTCATGACTTCATATGGGCATATTTAAAATATGTTTTACTGCACATTAAACAGATCATACATGTTTGTTTTTCTGCACTCTTTAATCCATATACAGCCACGCCGTGGCTATAAATAGCTTGGCTGTGGTTACTCCGCCTACCTCCCCAGCCAACCTATAAATAGGTAAAGAGGTGGAATGTGAGCAAGATCCTGGGTGATGCGGGGCGGGGCAAATGAAGTCCAAACACACCCCTGTCTCTGAGTTACTGAACAAAAAATTACAGATTTCTAGGTACGGTCGGACATCCGGGTCCTTGATGCACGCGCACATAGTAACCAGCAAGCTGCTGAGAACAAACCGCCGTCGCACTCATTTCCTACTTGACGTCCATCGCGCTCGCATCGTTCTGCCACGTTTGGCATCATTTATGGTTGGAACTACGACGGTATCTGATCATCTTCGAATCTCCGACTTTCATTCTTGATTAATGAAAACATTCTTGGCAAATGCTTTCGCGTTCATCCGCCTTGCGCCAGCCCAAGAATTTCACCTCTGGCGGCACAATACGAATGCCCCCGGCTGTCCCTCTTAATCATCATCAATTCAGAGAGAAAAAACTGTCAGATCCCGCTTTATATAAATAACCCAGCTCTCCGTCTCTGGGGTCCGACCTTCGTGTCTCCGCGGGTATTACCCGTCAGGGCAGCACAAAGGCTGTTTAAGCTGGTGGCGAGGAGATTCGTCTAGCCGCTCACTGCCTCCATCCGGACGTCCACCCCGCTGACGCTGATCTCGCACCCCGGTCGAATAGCCTCCTTCTGGAACCAGGATACGAGCCGGCCACGCCCGTTAACGGCAGCTCTCCTCTTATGGATCAGGGCTCTTGGAATGTTGCTAGATTTTAAATTTAGTGACTCGTACAGCGAGTCCCCAGGATGCGTTAATTTCATTAAAAACCAGACTAACCTTTTAGAGCACTTTTTGATGTTATACACCCCAAAAAACTTTAACTTTTACACCTTAAGAAGAATCAATAAATCCAATGTCCGAGCCTTAACACTTTAACTGCATGCTTGGAAATTTATTGCAGGTTTTGCAAGTGCTGACAACATAATCAAAATCGGTTATATGATGATAATTTCACAACAGTAATTCAAATATAATCAGAATAATAATTGGCAGAGATTTTTGTTTCTGATTCAATAATGCTGTCTGATCTTTACTCTGACTGGACTGGATTAACTTCTCAACAAATTTTCTAGGAGTGAGGGAAGGAGGTTTTTTGATGTTAAAATCCCCAGTTCGATGAACTTGGTCTCCTCTTCATCAGCTTTTAGTTGTTAGCTGACCACGATCCTTGTGATGTTGTAATCCTTCAGGAAATAATCCACATCAGAGTTTATATCCTTCAGGAAATAAATCCACATAAGAGGTTATTCCTTCTTCAATCAACCAAAAGTTGATCTAATCCATTCTGGTACGATGTGATGTTCCATGAGAGAGAAAACGTTGAAACTTCCCCACTCAGACTTAAGGCCAGTGATTATTCTCCAATGCTCTGCTACTCCGTGACTGGACGGCCTGAGTGGGAGTTGAAAACTCTCTCAAATAATCTCTTATGTCTCCAATCCTCTCGCTCCTCGATTCCAATTGCAGCTCACAAGATGGTCAAGTCTTGTGATCTCCTCGTAGCAGCGGAGAAGTGACAACAGCACCTCTCCCTGGAAGAATAATCCCGTTTCCTGTTGTTTTGCAGTTTTTATATGAAACTCCTGTTGTTGCTGAGTTGATCTTGGTTACCATGGAGATGATGGTGACTCAAAGCCTTCCCTCGCTACTCCTTTCTTTTACTGGAAGCCATCTGGAGAACATTTCCTGGCTGCTGGTAACTGATGTCCCGGTTGTCAGTAACTAAGGTGACTCGGTTCCTGTTTTTCTGTCTAACACAACTTTTTCCGAGAATTCATACTTTCTAAATCATGTCACATCAATCACATAATCATATTCAATCATCTCATTACAACTCTTTTTCACACAAATCCACAAAATAGAACTGGAGTCCTATTCCATTATTCTTAGCTGGGGTATTCAGGCGACTGGGCCTGCTTTGAACACTAATTTTTTCAAAGTAAATGCTTCGGACCGCACGGGACACTCAGCTAAGAGCATCGAGGGGGTGCCAAGAGGCAGGGGCTGGGAGGCATCTCTCTCTCTCTCTCTCTCTCTCTCTCTCTCTCTCTCTCTCTCTCTCTCTCTCTCTCTCTCTCTCTCTCTCTCTCTCTCTCTCTCTCTCTCTCTCTCTCTCTCTCTCTCTCTCTCTCTCTCTCTCTCTCTCTCTCTCTCTCTCTCTCTCTCTTTAATTTTAACTGCACAACATTTGCACACCTATCAGGCCTCGCCACATACTCATATGCCATTTGGCATGACCAAATCAGCAGGCCTTTGCAAATAAACAGTGGTAAAGGCGACTTTATCAACAATGGTTGTGATTGCGTGTACAGTTTGTTTTCAGCTGCCAAAATGGTGGCTGTAACTAAGTGACGTAGGCCCGACCGTACCTATAACCTTGGTTTGAGTGTTTTACTAAAGCATATTTTTGTGGGCTGTCTGGTGGTTTTCATAACAGGTGGCCATGACCTCACTGTTCGTGTGGAGAGGAGCTAATGTCAGCTAAACCATGATATCTGCTAACATGCTAATGACACTAATATAAATTAAATAACACGAAAATGTCGATCAACAGAAATACTGCAACACTTCTTAGATTATCTGTTAGGACAATGTTTCTGTGTAGGCTCTCAGTTGTCCAGGTGGTTTTCATAGTAGAGAAGCTTGAATCTTTGACTGGACTGGGTTGCTTGACATGAGGACATTTCGCTTCAAATCGCAGAAGCTTCCTCAGCTAAAATTCTTGCTCTGGTAGTCTGACTTCTGTCTTGACTCTTGTAGGGAAGAATAAACAAGCCACAAAAGCTGGAGTTTTAAACCTAACCAGACCCCTCCTACCGAGAGGCAGACTGCTATAGGCTAGTGACTAAACAATAGCTCTAATTAGCACCTATTGTACTCTAGTTAGCACCCTCCTAATGGCAGGGCAGCTGTCCCTCCTAATGATGGGACGGACGCCTCTCCTGATGGCTCCCTTGATGACTCTCCTGATGACGTGAATGACTCATTACCATGAACAAAAGACTGAAACTGCTTTGACCTGAGTATCCCTCCCCGGTTAAGGCTGGGTTTCAACTGATTCACATAGAATGCCTCCTTGACCCCTCTCTCAAACCATTTCTTCTCTCTGGCTAAGATTTTAACTTCCTTGTCCTCAAACGTGTGGTTAGTGTCTTTAAGGTGGAGATGAACTGCAGACTGAGGTCCACTGGCGCCCTCTCTGTGAAAGAAACAACACATGAATTATGTACTGTATCTGTGCGAAATTACTTGCAATGTTTTAGCGTCAATGTGATGGTGATTTCTTTCAAACAGCTTAAATCTAAAACAAACCACATTAAATTGCTTGCAAGCTTATATATTTTTGTGTGTGAACAGTTAACATATCAGACAAAAAGTTCATATTGTGTGACTTCTTGACAGTGTGTCTTATCTGTAACAGTGCTCATTCTTCAGCTTCCTTTCCCTTTAAATTGATACAAACAAAAAACAAAACAAAAACAATGAGAAGTGAGTTATGTGTACATGTTTGGTTGTACTATTCTTATAAATGTTATTACAATGTAATAACTGCTGAATAAAAAACAAGTGAAATGAACTAACCTGCACAATATCACAACTCTCAGCCCTCAGTTTGTTGACCTGGGACTCAGCGATGTCGGCTCTGTCCTCAGTGTCTTCTGGCTCGTGCTGATCCTTCCTGTGTCTGGACAGGTGAGTGTTGGTCTGCTCCTCCTGGAAACACAAGGTGACACGACAGTGACGTCCCAACTTTAGCAGACATGAGACGAACATGTGGCTTCAACTAAACTAAGACTTACAGCCTCATCAGGCTGTTTCTTGTATGACTTCACTTTGAACTACAGTTTGTCCACCAAATCCTGAAATCTGGTGATATTCTTCATGTCCTGCTCCATCTGCAGCACATGTGCAAAAACAGAATGTAACCAGCATTAAAAACACAATTTGACTACAGTAGCAAAATGTCCGGGAACACCCGGCGGAAACCCACGCAAACACAGGGAGAACATGCAAACTCCACACAGAAAGGCCACAGGTGGGAAGCGATCCCATGATTTCCTTGCTGTGAGGCAACAGTGCTAACCACTAATCCACCGTGCTGCCCACTATTTTTTATTATTTAGGCCCTAACACAGATTTACACTGAAACAGAAAAAAATTGCTTTCCTTTTTGATTATGCAGCTATAATTTTAATGATCAGCATGATCAGCAGACCGGCCACTTCATTAGGTACACCTCGCAAGTACACGGTTGTTGTCGCCGCCCCTCAAGAACTGCATTAGTTCTTTGTGGCATAGATTCAACAAGGTGTTGGAAAGAGAGTGTTGGATTGAGTTGCTGCAATTGTTGTGTTCAACCCCTTCTCCCTGTATGGCATCCTGTTTGTTGAATGCTGTTGCTCACTTTATATTTTAGTCATGTTTTAGTGCTACTTAGTTTGCACTTCAGTGTTGTAGTATTTGGTAGTATTTTAGGTTTCTCATAAGACACTCACCCAGGTTTCACTGTGGGTGCTGGTATACTTTAGCCAATTTTGTAGTTATACTTTAGTTTTCACTTCAGTTTTATGTGGTAGTTAATGTTTGCCTGTAGACATTCACTCAGGTTTTTTCACTGTCGAAACTTTGTTGTCCTGTCTGACATGTTTGTTGGCGTGTCTTTGTCACCTGTGCTCCCTCACAGCTGTTCACATTCCAATCACTCCACTTGTCGCTCGTCTCCTCGTCTGTGTCTCTATTTAACTTACTCACCACTGTTCAGGGATTGCTGGGATGTTTTCCTCACACCCTGTGTTCTTGTTGTCACCCAGTGTGTTTCTCCTCACTCTTGCATTCAGACACAGTGCCTCCCGTCACCTGACTGTGTTGGACTCCATCTCTGGACAACTACATCATCTCTGGTCAAATAAAGCATTGTTCTTCCATGTCGCTGTGTGGTTCCTTTGTTTGCATTTTTGGGTTCATTTACTACTAAATCTAACAGCCATGTGTTTGGCTGATTAGCTATTTGTGTTAAGCAACTGAACAGGTGTACCTAATAAAGTGGCGGGTGAGTGTATAATGTCAGTAAAGGGAGTGTACCCTGACCTCCAGTTTATGGAGCTTGTTAACCTCCAAAATGTGAATGAGCTGCAAATCGTGAATTATCCGCAAACCGTGAATTGCAAAACATGAATACTGAAAAAATATCCCCCGAACCATGAACGCAGATCTCCCAAAACGTGACCGGAGGTCTCACAAAACGTAAGTCGCACAACATGAATATCATTTATGAAGATAGAGTTACATATGTAACTCTATGAATGATAGAACGTCTACCCCTGAGAGGAAGAAATTCAAGGGATCAGATGCTATGGCCAACATTTGGAAGCGATTTATAAGAAATCTTATGGATATTAACGTAAGATGGGTCAAAGGTAATCTCAAAACCTCACGCATGCACACACACGTGCTTCATCCTGTAGTTCATCTGCATGACTGCAATGAAGGAAAACAATATTCACTATGGAATTTCCCCACAGATAAATATGTCCTCTTAATTAAAATCAACTGCAATTTTGGACATTGTGTAAAATGTAAATAGAAACAGAATACAATGATTTGCAAATCCTCTTCAACCTATATTCAGTTGAATACACCATAAAGACAATATATTTAATGTTCAAACTGATAAACTTTATTATTTTTGTGCAATTATTTGCTGTCTGCAACACATTTCAAAAAAGCTGGGACAGTGGTATGTTTACCATTGTGTTACATCACCTTTCCTTCTAACGACACTCAATAAGCGTTTGGGAACTGAGGACACTAATTGTTGAAGCTTTGTAGGTGAAATTCTTTCCCATTCTTGCTTGATGTACGACTTCAGTTGTTCAACAGTCCGGGGTGTCCGTTGTCGTATTTTGTGCTTCATAATGCGCCACACATTTTCAGGTCTGGACTGCAGGCAGGCCAGTCTAGTACCCGCACTCTTTTACTACAAAGCCACGCTGTTGTAACACGTGCAGAATATGGCTTGGCATTGTCTTGCTGAAATAAGCAGGGACGACCCAAAAAATACGTTGCTTGGATGGCAGCATGTGTTGCTCCAAAACCTGGATGTACCTTTCAGCATTGATGGTGCCATCACAGATGTGTAAGTTGCCCATTCCATGGGCACTAACACACCCCTATACCATCACAGATGCTGTCTTTTGGAGTTTGCGCTGATAACAATCTGGATGGTCTTTTTCCTCTTTTGTCCAGAGGACACGACGTCCATGATTTCCAAAAACAATTTTAAATCTGGACTCATCAGACCACAGCACACTTTTCCACTTTGCGTCTGTCCATTTCAATTGAGCTCAGGCCCAGAGAAGGCGGCGGCATTTCAGGATGTTGTTGATGTATGGCTTTCGCTTTGCATGGTAGAGTTTTAACTTGCACTTGTAGATGTAGCAACGAACTGTGTTAACTGACAGCTTTTTTCTGAAGTGTTCTTGAGCCCACACGGTAAGATCCTTTACACAATGATGTTGGTTTTTAATGCAGTGCTGCTTGAGGGATCAAAGGTCACGGGCATTCAGTGTTGGTTTTTGGCCTTGCCGCTTATGTGTAGAAAGTTCTCCAGATTCTCTGAATCTTCTGATTATATTATGGACTGTAGATGATGGAATCCCTAAATTCCTTAAAATTGAACGTTGAGAAACATTGTTCTTAAACTGTTGGACCATTTTTTCACGCAGTTGTTCACAAAGTGGTGATCCTCGCCCTTCTTTGCTTGTGAATGGCTGAGCCTTTTGGGGATGCTCCTTTTATACCCAATCATGACACTCACAATTAGTGTCCTCAGTTCCCAAACACTTATTGAGTGTTGTTAGAAGGAAAGGTGATGTAACACAGTGGTAAACATACCACTGTCCCAGCTTTTTTGAAACGTGTTGCAGGCATCCATTTCAATATGAGCAAATATTTGTACAAAAACAATAAGGCTTATCTGTTTAAACATTAAATATCTTGTCTTTGTGGTGTATAAAACTGAATATAGGTTGAAGAGGATTTGCAAATTATTGTAGTTTGTTTTTCTTTACATTTCACACAACATCCCAACTTCATTGGAATTGTGGTTGTACAAGAATAAACCTATACTACAATCCTTGGATTTCAGTAGAAACTAAATTTTCTCAGTTTTGTGAAATTTGAAAGGCCTTATAGCTTTAAGTCAATAACTTATACAACCTGAAACAACAAACACTTTTTTCTTTCATTGTATTACTTCTTAAAAGATAATGTGCCAATGATCTATGCAGCATTCTGTAAGTACGAGGTGTATTAGATAAGAAACCGACACTTTTATTTATTTTTTTTAACTATATGGATTTGAATGACGTGCGATTACACCAATCATGCTTGAACCCTCGTGCGCATATGTGAGTTTTTTTCACGCGTGTCGGTGACGTCATTTCCCTGTGGGCAGGCCTTGAGTGAGATGTGGTCCCGCCCTCTCAGCTGAATTCCTTTGTTTCACACGCTGCTCGAGACGGTGCGCGTTGCTTTATCAAAATTTTTTCTGGACCTGTGAGGAATATCCGAGTGGACACTATTCGAGAAATTAAGCTGGTTTTCGGTGAAAAGTTTAACGGCTGATGAGAGATTATTGGGTGTTTCTGTCGCTGTAAGGACTTCCCACGGAGCGGGACGTCGCGCAGCGCTTCCAGGCGCCGCCGTCGGCCTGTTTCGAGCTGAAAACGTCCTAATTTAAGGCTTAATTCACCCAGGATGTCGTGAGAGAACAGAGAAGATTCAGAAGAGGCCGGCATGAGGACTTTATGCGGACATTCCACTGTTTAAGGACATTTTGTAATGAAAGACGTGCGCGCAAATTTGCCGAGTCATTTCCGTGATGACTCGGCAAATGTGTGTGCGCCGCGACAGGAAAAACACCTCCGTGTTGAAAACCATTTGTAAAATTCAGGCGGCTTTTGATGGCTTTCAACAAGTGAGTAACTGAGAAATTGTTTAACAGCTTGGGCATGTTCCAACTTACCCGTTAAGGTTTCCAACGGAGGTGTTTTTCCTGTCGCGACCCCCCCACGGTCGGGTCCGGCCCGACATGCGACTCTGCCCGCACGTTCTTTCATTACAAAATGTCCGTTAACAATGGAATGTCCGAATAAACTCCTCATGCCGACTTCTTCTGAAAGTTCTCTGTTCTCTGACGACTTCCTGGGTCAACAGAGCCTGAAATGTGGAAGTTTTCAACTTGAAACGGCGAGACGCTGCCGCCTCGAAGCGCAGATCGCCGTCAGGCGCCGTGGGCCATCCTTAAAGCGACACTACCAGACCAAAATCTCTCATCAGCCATTAAAATTTTTACCGAAAACCAGCTGAATTTATCGAATGGTGTCCACTCAGTTGTGCCTTACAGCTTTTGAAAATTTTTTTATCAAACAAAGCAGCAGTCTCTGAGCCATTCCTAAACAATGAAAAATCGACGAGAGGGTGGGCCACTAATCACTCAAAGACTGCCCACAGGCGTAACCGACAAGCCTGAAAAAACTCTTGCATGCCCACGAGGGTTCAAGCATGTCTGATGTAATCACACGTTATTCAAATCCATATGGTTTTTGAAAAAAATAATAAGGTCGGATACTTTTCTAACAGACCTCGTATATTAACAATAAAAGCTTTGACATTTGTTTGCAGGAGGTATGCTAAAAGTGTGATGGAGAAACTGAAGCTTTTTCAACCACTCAATCAATATGAAGCAATTTTTGAAATGGTTGTTTCAAAACATTTTATACAATTAAATATGGCGACATCTCCTGGCCAATCTTCAACATAGCACTTGCTTGGAACAATAAAGGGCAAGGTGTCAGCGTTATGTATGTTTAATAATAAAGGTTCTATGTGCATCTTGAAATTTTTGACTATATTTTCATTTAAAGACATTAATAATATACTTGTTCTAATGTGATTGTGCCATCATAAAATACTGTATGTAATTGAGATATAAATTGGGAAATACTTGTGCAATTAGGGACTGTTATGAAAATAATTGTACAAAATGATGGGGATTTGTGAGCTTCACTTTTTTATTTTTTTTTTTTATTATTATTTTAAAACGGGATCATTTCAGCAGTGTTAGGCTTCAGTCTGTTCCTCTTCTTTTTACGACCTCTCCAGTTTTGGAGAAGACCCTCTCACACAGCACAGAAATTGCTGGCATATGAAGATAGAGTTTGTCCAGCTTGTGAAGAGTGGGATAAACAGCTGCCTCCATCATCCCTGTCTCTTCTTTCCTCACACTCTCAAACACTCACTACACAGACTATCACACAAACACTTTCTAAGGTTCTCACACTCACTTCACACTATCTGCTAACTAACCTACTAATCTTTCTCTGTATGTGTGCTTAATATGTGTATGTGTGTCCATCTGTGTGTATACTGTCTGAATGTCTATGTGCCAATGTGTATAAATTTTATACATGATGAATCAAATGCTGAGACTCGCTTACTGTGTATCTCTGCCTTTGTCTACTTGGGTGGCTGTTTTTGAAGATTGTGAAGTATTAATATAATGTGGTGGTCATGGTGATACAAAACAATGAAGATTATATTGTTTCTTTCTGTGTAAATTCTGTTGTTCGTTCCAGTATGTATGACTCATTGATATTCAAAGAAATTAGAATAGACAAATACTTGATGCGTCAATTGACATAATGAAACAAATGATCACACGCAGCCTTATATTTTCTAATGATCTGACGATTCTAATTCATAGTAATACTGCAGTGATTTTTTTTTTCCATGCTTTACTGCTAGACATGTAGGAGAACCTCCAGCCTTCTTTCATTCATTTGTTTAGTTATTTATATGTACTTATTCTCCAGAAATTACATGATTGGAATACCACATCTCATGGCCATTTGAATTCATGGAAATTGTCACTTTAGATGCTTTGCTGCGCAGGGAACCTCTGTCCTATATATACATATCTTTTACTACTCAACAATTGCATAATTGGAATACCGTATCTCATGGCTAATTGATTTCATGACAATTGGGATTTTATGCAATTACATGATTGTGTAAAGGAACTTGCATTGGTAATTGTAAAAATAAATAAATAAAATAAATGCGGAGATGCACACATATGTACATCTGTAAAACAATATTCCATGCACAGATCTGTGTAAATGTGCCAGACACGATTGTCATAACATCACTGGATGCAATACTTTAGATAAGGGCAGTGAAGAAGATTCTGATGAAGTGATGGTGAAATGGAGTAATTGATCACCTTTTTTTTTTTTTTTGCATATTTAACAATAATATCCATAAATTCTGATGAAAGTGTTTTTAAAAGTCAATTGCATGCTTTCTGTATTGTTTTTATTTTTTAAATAACATATACTTGACGCATGTTGATATTTTGTGCCAGCGGCTCTCACTAACACTCAAAAGTCACGCTTGTGAAAAAAAGGATGTTGTTTGGGGTACCATAGGCTTTCACTTGCCAACATTTTTGCACCCACCCCAGACCTAGTTCAGGGTCTCAAAAATCCAAAAGGATATTGATTACACGGCCTGTCATCTAGTAGGTGATTTTGTCAGCCTCTAATGAAAATGCAAACAACCAAGATGAACCAAATTACTGAACTGTGGTAATAAAGCACATAATTTATTGATGAAGATACCAGACAGTATGGTAAGTAGAAACAAGGCATTTGGATAAGTACAGTTGTCATGGTTCATGTCTCTCCTGTCTGTTTGTGTCCTCTGCCTCCCTCTAGTGAACTGTAGTGTATTGTGGTTCTGGTTCAGTTTCTAAATGTCTGTTTAGTTATGTTTTATTCTGTAAGTGTCTTTAGTTCTTCTTTAATTTCTAAGTGTCTGTTTAGTTTCGGATTATTTCTAATCTTCTTTTGTTTGAGATGTCTATTGTCTTTCTTTGTATTCCTGCCACTGTGTTTTCTCACTCTCCCTTTCTCTCTTTGTACTCTGGCTCCCTTTGGTGTCATGTTGTTGCACTAGCCCATCTTGTTTTTCCTCACGTTTTAAATTATGTTAATCACTGTGCATCTGTGTTCAATTAGTCATCATCCCCACAGTATATCTGTACCCTCCTTGCATCTACACTGTCAAATGTATATGAAGAAGAACAGCCTTCCTGTGTCCTTTCTCTTTGCTAGCTCAATTACCTCTACCACATAGTAAAAATCAGTCGACAATGCATTAAGTCATCAACATCCGGGTTTTTTTTTTTTCCTCAATCAATGATATTTCTGGTCCCACTCTTTACAGTGCTTAACATCCACTTTAATCCGATTTTGATTGCTCAACAAGCCAGCTGTGGTGTGGACAAAGGACTTAGAAGCAGTTGGCACTGCTAGTTGTTATTGATGTCTATGTTTACTGAGTTAAGCCCCATAAACAAACATTAGTTTATCATCCTTGACATCAGAAAAAAGTGGTGTGGGAGGGTGGATTTTTTTTTTTTTTTCGAAACAGGTACATATGTCATTTCAAATCTGAAAAGCAACACATACAGTACCTGCATACCAAGTGAGGAACTGAAAATATCATATTTTTTAAATAAATCTAGTTTCAATGTTGAACAGTCAGTGTACTGCACACTAGTAGCGTGATAAACATGCATAGTGTGTGTCAGTGACATGGAGCAGCTCACTGTGTGTTTGTCAATGGCCATCTTTGGCCAAAGCACACCTGCCACCTAGTGGACATGCCGGTGTTGCCGACCAAAAGGCCCCCCCCACTAAAAATCGGTCCGCCTTGCCTTCACTGTGCATCCGTCATTTCGGAGCATCAGCAGCGATTCACCAATTATTGCCTCATTTCTGCTTAAAACTGACTTCAGAATGATTTAAGAAGTTTTACTTTGTCATCTGATGGTTAATAATCATATTATTCCCTTTGACTGCATTGGGTGTAGAGACACAGACTCAGAGATTCAGACTCAGACATGCTGCTGTGGCGCTGTGATTGCTCCCCCATCTTTTATTGTGAAATAATGAATTCATGTGGAAATGATTGTTGTACAAAAGCTTCAGATATCTGTTGCTAAGATAGATGATGACTGAAGTGCAATTTTAAGCAGAAACGAGGTGATAATCTGTGAACCGCAGCTGATGCACAGAAATGGTGCATGCGCAGTGAAGGCAGAGCGGACCAATTTTTTAGGGGGGACCATTTGGTCATCAGTTCATGCACCAGCTGAGCCGATGATAATGAAATTCGCCAAAAATTGATGGGGGCCGATTTTGGCTTGTGAGCAGGGATAATAAGATAATGTTTTTTTGATGGGGCCTTATTGACTGTTCCTGGACAAATGAAAGAATCAAGAAACATAAAGGTGATGATGGCAATCACATGTTTAATGACTATCATGTCCAATTTGAGGAACTTTGAAATACTGAAGCATACGATGCCCTGCAAACACAGAACCAGGACGATATCCACCATGGTTGCTGTTTGCTGCTTTAGAGAAGTGAAATCAGCAAGATTGTGTTGCAAGATGTGCATTTATTATTTGTCTCATTTACATTTATTTGATGTATTTTTAGTGTACCAGTTACAGTGCAACTAGCATTTCAAAATATGGCAAATAATAATTGTGCGCCTCCTATTGTGGCTCAGTGACTATATGCAGTAGAGAGAATTTGTATTTCTGCTATGTTTTATTGCTTTGTTTATTTTTGTTACTCATTTTGTCCTGATTTACTGTGTGTTTTTCTCCTCTGTTGTCCTTGGATGGTGCCTGCTGATGTGGACTCTCTGCAGTTCATGGCAATAAATACATTTATTTTACATCAGTGCTTCCCTGTGCCTTTGTGTGTTTGCATCTGGATTCAGCTTCAGCAATATCATGACAAGAACAACTGTGTTATCCATCATCATCCACCAGCACGTGAGGTGGAATTAAGAGTATAAGCCCTCCTTCTGGGTCTGCTCCGTAATTTGCCCCAATAGAATCTGGAAATACTTCTTGAAGGAAATACCCTGGAAAACCGGAACCAGACCCACTGGCTTCATTATGCATGTATTGATGGTTGCACCTTCTTGGAACATGCAATAAAATTTATCCTAAATAAAATTTTTAAAAATGCAGACATGCTTGTTCGTATGGTACTTAAGGTCTTGTTGCACTATATAAATGAAGTGAATTGAATTTAAAAAATAACCACAGAAGACTGACTGAAATAAATGGCTTTTTTTTAACTAATATCCTTGTTGTGTGTTGGGGGGTGTGGCTGGATATTTTGGTGTTCTTTTCTTTTCTTTGCTCTCCAGGTGGCATGAGAACTGATTTGTCTGTGGAGAAGGTGCTGGCTGAAGAATCCTTCACCCTTATCAACATCATGTGTAGCACCTGTGAATGGTGCTCACATGCAACCTTAAAGACTTTCAGCTGAAGCAGATAATTGGATGGCGTTCTGCATTTAAGTCATGTGTGATTCAAGCAGAACTGCCGGGAACTCAACCTTGTGATGTTCGTTTGTGAGACACTGAGGACCGCGCCTGGGTTTGACACATCGAGCCCATGAAGCAAGGAAGGGTGAGGGACACATGCTGTCAGCACACATCAAAGGTGATTAAGTGTTTGACTGATTGTTGATAGTAACTTGGTATTTTGTTACGCAGTATACTTGAATTGTGATGAGGATTGTGCAGCTCGCTTCTCACTGTTGTGGCATGCGGACAAGTGGTCCTCCACCTGTTGTGAGAAGCTGCTTATTTGCATAAAGCTTAAAATACAGACCTGTATGTGTTGCTGATAGTGTGTGTCTTTTGAAGGATATTAGTTGTAACTGCTAACTTACCTCACCTCTTCTATGCTTCGCAGAGAGTCGGTTTGTCGTGTCCACCTGGGGGGTGTTTGGCGGTGGTAGTGGGTCCAGGAGCGCCGGGCTTCGATCCTTTTGGGCGCTGGAGAGCGTGCCAGCCTTCACTCCACCAGAAGGACGCTATTTCTGTTTTTACACTTTTTATGCACCAGTGGGTGAAATAAATATATTGTTTTTGGAACCGCTTTCTGGTTATTTGTTGCGCTGGGTTCCGTCTGACGCAGGTCCGCTCCTCAACCTGCGTCGACACATAACAATCCTGTTGTTTTCTGGTAATAAACTTCAGAGTTCCACTATATGGTGTAATCATTTGCAACTGTGGAACCAAATCTGAATAAAGTGTCTTTGCAGGCATATTAATAGATGTTAGAGGAGCAGAGGCCACAGGTTTGATGACCTATGACCATGGTCATAGGTCATCATGAACATGAGCATGGTGCAAAAGGTGAAAGACAGCATTTGTTCCATTCACTCTTATGGCAAGTCATGGCACTAATGTGCCATGACTTGCCATTTCAAAACACTGTTTGCTTCAGATGGAAAAGAACTACTGTATGTAAATCAGCAATTCAAGTCCCTGTTGTTGCTCTGCACTGATGAGATGGCTTTTGAGATGATTACATCATGTTACTGATGGTAGCCCGCCTTCACAACTATGACATTTTGGAAGTTACTTTATGTTAATATTTACCCTCAGTGCTGTCAGGCTCAGCCTGCTCTTCACGCGGCTTCTGTTTCAATTTCATGTTGCCATGATGCATCACAGCTCCAGTCGGCTTGTAAATGTCTATCTTCTCTTCTGTGCTGAAGCCCAGGATGTCAACGGCAGTCTGCAGAATGAACAGATACAAAAGGGTATGTTCTAAAACATTGTAAAATAATTTTATTTTCAAATCAAGACATTTTTTGTAGACTGCGGTGGTTGAAAGAGGTCTTGCTTACACATGGATTAGTAAAATTAGTATAATAAAGTTCTATCCAATCGAGTTATCAGGATTAGCAGAAAATTATCAACCACCTTTAATAAAACTTGGTGATGGTATAACATCTTATTGTACTAACTAGTGATGATGATTTGGATTCCTTTTATCATCTATTCAATTTCAATTTATTTTCATTTAAATAGCGCCAGATCAGAAGAGTTGCCTCAAGGTGCTTCACATGGTCTAACCTTACTAACCCCCAGAGCAGCAGTGGTAAGGAAAAACTCCCTCTGAGAAAGAAACCTCAAACACACCAGACTCAAAGGGGTGACCCTCTGCTTGTGCCATGCTACAGACATAAATTACAGAATTCACAAAACAAATATACAGGAAATGTTGTTGGTGCACAGGACAGGAGGGTCTCCAGCACAAATACCACACTCATCTATGGATGTAGCTGCACCTTAAACAGAGAGAAAAAATAGAATCAGGCATCAGAAAGACAAGAAATACAGTATAATTTGCCAGCATTAAACAACAAGAAAAACAGAAGAAATACTAAGGTGATCACCAGCCACTAGCGCTAAGCTTCACTTAAAGACCCAGAATTTAGGTTAAGTTGAGACCGCAGCCCGCTCCAATTACTAATAAATTAATTAAGAGTAAAAAGTGTAGAACTATACTATACCAGTATGCTAGCCATACGAAAGGGAAAATAAGTGCGTCTTAAGTCTGGACTTGAAAATCTCGACAGAATCGGACTGTTTTATTGACGCAGGGAGATCATTCCACAGAACAGGGGCATGATAAGAGACAGCTCTATGACCCACAGACTTTTTATTCATCCTAGGGACACAAAGTAGTCCTGCACCCTGAGAACGCAAAGCCCAGGTTTAATTAAGTCAGCTAGGTAGGGAAGTGCCAGTCCGTGAACAGTTTTATAGACTAGTAGCAGAACCTTAAAATCTGATCTCACTGGGACAGGAAGCCATTGAAGGGATGCCAAAATGGGTGTAATGTGGTCGAACTTTCTACATCACTTTACAAGGTTAGTAGTCACCATCGAGTCCAATGCACAGCCAACAACATGCTGTAAGTAACTGCTAACAAATTATTTCATACCTTGAAGCATGAACTGATGGGTGTTATCAGAGATGAAGATGTGGGGTGGAGCTTCAACCCTCTTTTTGTCTCTATCCTGCTATGACCACTGGATCATACGCCGGGAGCCAGGGCTGGACTGGGGAAATTTTTCAGGCCGGGCATTTTTAACCAAGACCAGGCCACCACCAGGTATCGAAGGGGAAAAAAATTAAGCCTGCTGTGACAGTGGTTTTTTTTTTTTTTTTTTTTTTTTGGTCCCTTAACCGATCAATGTGCACCAGGAGACACATACATTTTAACACTATAAGAAGCATTATGAAAAGTTCTCCCAAAATACAGTTATCATAGGCTTATCAAAAGTACGATCTATTGACAGTAGGTCACATTACTTTTTAGACATAATAAGCCGTCATTTCATTCAGCCTTGTTACTTAAATTTAGAAATAGAAATTATATAAAAACATTTGTTATAGAAATACTGTAGGCTATACTATAAATAATATATCATTACTTGTGTGATACAATTCATCATATAAAGCAAGAAATGACTGGATGACTGAACCAATGACTGGATACAAAGGTTGAACTTTTGAAACTGCAATACACAAAAAGGCCACAAGATGGAGACAGTTGTCTATCTCACTACAAGCTACAAGAAACATCAAGGATTTCTTTTATTACCAATTTGTGTTGCTAATCAACTTAGAGAATGACTCAATTTAAAATAAAATGTTAGGTATGTGAAATTATGCCAGGACTTGGGGAAAATACATTTTAGACAGGGACGCCGTTATACCACGCCACTGTACAAAACGGCATACTTCGTATGACCGACGCACAACCGTAACACAAATAGAACAAAGAATAAAGAAACAACCTGGCGGCGGCAGCATGGTAGCTAGCCATGCACACCATTTGCACAGGTTACATTGCTAGGCTAGGTTACGTGACTGGCAGAGTTAGCACAAGCGAAAATTATATCCAACCTTAATTCATATCTGAGTGACCCAGTTAGACAGCACTTTACTTCGGACCAGAAGATCAGAATGTCTCTCTCACACACAGATGTCTGATTTATGAACAAGTTAGGTTGCTGTTCATCAGTTAATAGCTGAAGTTAACCTTCACTTACTGTCATGGCCGTAGTAGTCCCCGCCTCGTCCACCTGTTGAACTTCTTCTTTGCCGCTTGGTGAGGCTGCCACAGATGTGGATGCTCCGCGTCCACGCGAAGCAAGCATGTCTGTTATTTTAAGACATTTTGCAGCATCTGCCTGAAGGGCTACTCTCTTCTGTTACCTGGCTCTTTCAACGCCACCTTTCCTCTTCTTGCCACCATCCATATCACTCGTTATCGCTCTGTACGGCACTGGCGCACTGTGTAGCCCAACTGAGGCCCGAGATGCAGGGGTAATTGGCCTGCCTCTCACCTCATTGGTCCAGGCCACAATCAATCATGACTAAATGGCAGATCTACCAGTTTATGCACCAATAGGAGGGTTTATATACCAGTATCCAGTGTTGCCACAGTTACTTTGAAAAAGTAATCCAATTACTGATTACTGATTACTCCTTGAAAAAGTAACGTAGTTACTTTACTGATTACTCAATTGTAAAAGTAACTAAGTTAGATTACTAGTTACTTTTTAGTTACTTTCCCCAGCTGCCCACAACAACCCTCTGCCACCTCAACATGACAATACTTGTTTTGTCAAAACTCACTTTATAGTCACCCTTTCTTGACTTCAATGAAAATATATACTTGTTTTATAAAAAGTAAAATAAAGACCTCTTTCTTGACCTCATATTTAACTGTTGACAGCACTGTAACAGTAAAACTTATAATTTCTAACCTACATTGTTAATAAATGTAACTATTAAATTCTTTGTAACATTTTTCTAACATTTAAATTTTCTCTAAACATTTTACTTGTCGAAATTATTATTTTAAGTAGTATTAGGAGTTGTAGTAAAAAAAGGCTTCAAAACTGGACCTTTAATCTAGGGGTGTTGTGAGGGGGGGACTTCGTTGCCCCACGCCCCCATTCCATCTGGATTCGCCCCTGCTTTGGCGTTTGAGCACAAAGAATGGATAACATTTATTTATGCAGAAAACATGACCAGATTTAGAGGTAAGAAAGTTTTATTGTGTTTTCACATCACGTGGTCCTCAGAGTGTTTAGGTGCATTTGAGTGGAAAATAGTGTTAGTTGTTGAAGCGTTGCGGAGGATCAGCTGTTTTAACGTGCAGATACGGAGCGGCTCAGCTCTAAATAAAGGAGGAAAAAAGCATAAAAATGTCTTTGTAAAGCTCAGTACAGGTGTGCTGTTATCACCGCGCTTTAAGAGGTGAGGACGAGTCGTAGCTGCTACAAAAAAAAACGCGGATGAAAAGCTCACAGCTCGCTTTACTTCGTAAAAAAAAATAAAAAATCCGCAGGCCAGTAGGCCATCAGGACACCGGGCAAATGCCCGGTGTGCAATACTATCAGTCCAGCGGTGCCGGGAGCTACTTATAGGGGTTCACAGTGACACAAAACAACCCAGTGTAGGTCTGTTGGGACACAGAATCTATTATGAAGTATCACTCAGTAGTAGCACTCATTGAGGTTATACAGCACAGAAGGTTCATTGAGTTGAGTCATCGTGGCCATGTCCTCGATCTCATCGAACTTTGGAGGATTTATGCAGAAGACATTGTCTTCTTTTACTGTGACGGGTCATTTGCAGAGTATAATGGAAAGTTAGTACCAACAATGTGCAGCATGACTGAAAATGTGTCAGACTACAGTCAGTCATTTAGGTAGTTGCCCATTTCGACTGTGGCTTTGCCACATTCCCTCTTCACTAGTTTCCCCTTCACATACCCCTCATTGGGCTCTGCCACATAATATGCTGTTTTGCTGTCAAATGGGAGGTTTTGAGACTCTATTCTCTCCCTTTCAGGTTTACAGAGGTAAATGGCCACAGCGCCAAAACACTCCACATCTCGATCTACACTCATAGTCGCTTTATATCAGGTAAGGAAAAACAAACCAAAACATTCAGACTTGATTTTAATAAAAGAAAAAGTGAACGACTAATTACAAGATCTTAAATTTACAGAAACCAGCAACTGATGGCAATTATTTAAAATAAAAAAATTATTTGATGAATCGGGTAAACTGTATTTTTAAAAGTTAAATGACCAAGTGCACCTACCTTTATGATGCGTTTGAGGCAGGGCAGTGTCGATACTTAGAAGACAAGCAAAAGCAACATCAGAAATCATTAAATCTGCTATCAGTAACTTCACATCAAATGACATCAAAGTTCACAGATCACATCTGCAGGTCAACAAGCGACATTTTACAACATTTTTGTGTTTTAGAGTGCAGAGATAATAACATCTTGTGCTCAGGTTACATGATCAGAAAATGCTATCGAGTAAAGTCAATGAATTCAACATCGTCAGTAGTATTGGCTATAACAGGGTATGAAGTGATGGTGCAAAAGTACACTTTAAAATTTTCACAGAGTCAATCTTACAGCAGCATAAAGATATACGAGGTCTGTCAATAAAGTAACGGTCCTTTTTATTTTTTTCTAAAACTATATGGATTTGAATCACGTGTGATTACATCAGCCAACCTTTAACCCTCATGCGCATGCATGAGTTTTTTCACGCCTGTCGGTTGCGTCATTCGCCTGTGGGCAGGCTTTGAGTGAGCACTGGTCCACCCCTCTCGTCTTTTTTTCATTGTTCAGGAAAGGCTCAGAGACTGGCGCTTTGCTTGATCAAATTTTTTTCAAAAACTGTGAGGCACATCCGAGTGGACACCATTCGAGAAATTCAGCTGGTTTTCGGTGAAATTTTTAACGGCTGATGAGAGATTATGGAATGTTACTGTCGCTTTAAGGACTCCCCACAGAGCCGCAGGGCACGCCGCGCTCCGAGCCACCGTCGTCTGCCTGTTTCGAGCTGAAAACTTCCAAATTTAAGCCTCTGTTGACCCAGGATGTCGTGAGAGAACAGAGAAGTTTCAGAAGAGCTCGGGATCAGCAGTTTATCCGGACATTCCACTGTTAAAGGAAATGTTTTTGTAATGAAAGACATGCGGACGGATTCGCACGTCGGCACCCAGCCGCTCATGGCGCGGCGCCACAGCAAAACACCTCTGTGTTGATAACCATTCGTAAGATTCAGGCGGTTTTCGATGGCTTTCAGTCGAGTGAGTATCCGAGAAATTGTTTAACAGCTGGGCATGTTCAAACTTGTCCTGTAATGCTTCCAACGGAGGTGTTTCCCTGCAGCTCCATGGGGAGTCCTTAAAGCGACAGTAACACTCCATAATCTCTCATCAGCCGTTAAAATTTTCACCGAAAACCAGCTGAATTTCTCGAATGGTGTCCACTCGGATGTGCCTCACAGTTTTTGAAAAAATTTTGATCAAGCAAAGCGGCAGTCTCTGAGCCATTCCTGAACAATGAAAAAAAAGACGAGAGGGGTGGACCAGTGCTCACTCAAAGCCTGCCCACAGGCGAATGACGCAACCGACAGGTGTGGAAAAACTCATGCATGCGCACGAGGGTTCAAGGTTGGCTGATGTAATCACACGTGATTCAAATCCATAGTTTTTGAAAAAAATAAAAAGGACCGTTACTTTATTGACAGACCTCGTACACATTATAACACATGATGATTTACAGTTTTAACATATTTGTCATATTAGTAATTTAAAAAAATCTTAAATTGTTTAGGAACATAAAACAGTTTAATGGAACATTTAAAATTATTGAATGCTGCAAAAATCGAATTAGATCTCACCTCTGTCTGCCTGTCAGTCCAAGACTTCTGAGAAGGCTGGGAGAGTTTCTTTTATACTCAAACCTCAGGACACCAAACTGGAATTGGTCTCCTGTCTAAAGGTCACCAAGCGTGACTTGAATGGATGGCAGTCGATGGCATCATTTTTTATTGTCACAACTGGTGTCACTCTGTACCTTCTGATAAAACAGACAATCATTAAATGACACATGAGGCAATTCTTGAAACTATTTGTCTGGAACCTAGGCAGCGTGAGCAGGAGCATCACTGTTAGGTAACTAACATTACGACATGCCTTTGTACAACTTTATGCAAAATTATCAGCAGTCTGCACTTTTCAGAGTGGAGTCTAGGATATTTTTACAGATTATGATCAACATCTGCATGCTAACATGAAAGTCTGTTACAGCATCTAGGCAGGTATTGGGCAGGCGCATTGTTTCAAACATCCCCAGAGTGTTGAGCCAAGAGCTAATTTAAGATCTAATTATACTCAATTATGTTCTTTGCTTTCTGTCCTTCCAAAAGAGAGATGACACTTAAGATTGTGTATTCAAAGTATTCTCTTGTGGTGGGATGAAGTTATAAAAGGTGGTACTTAATATGCTTTGGATTTCTTCGTAGTCGTATTACGACTTAAAGCAAATTTAGCCGCTGTCACATTCGTTCCTTTGCTACTATTGTAATTGCATTGAGAGCCTTTGTTAATTACAGGTCAGATACATTTCAGCCTCCTGCTACAGTGAAACTATAAAAAAATATGGTGACTGTAAAATGATCTATTTCTGGTTCAATACTGTGACTATAGTTCATAAAATTATCAAGCTCAAGATATAGAAGTATTCTGATTTTTCTGTGTTCCTTTGTTGACTGACAGGTTTGAAGACTGCATGGTACTATTGAAGTAGTGTTTAGCCTCTGATGAGTGTGCTGTGTATTTGTGAAAACGGGGGCATTTTTTCCACAATATCTAAGTTTTCAACAAGGAGGCAAATTACTGTAGTTTACTGATACGAAGTGAGATGGAGCATTTTGGTTGCTCATGGTTAAAAGTGATGTAAGCAGTTGTCAGAACTGATCACTCCATTTCGTGTTAGATTAGACTGAATTTGATAGAACTTTACTGATCCCTTGGGAAGGCTCCCTCACGAGAATTGAGGTTCCAGCAGCATTGTATAGCAGCACACAGGGTAAGAAGCACACAGAGTATCAAAAGTGAAAGTAAGTGTTCATCATCATTGTATGTTGAAGTCTGTATGGAATGGCAAATATCCCTCAATGTATCACAGCCGTCACACTGTAACTTGACCGCCCTGCGAGCTTTCGCCACCTGGACCGCACGTTAATTATGGTGTCATGTGCACTACATTCAACCTGGCCACGCGAATGGGCCCAGTTGTTGTAAGTGCACTGCGACTGCTGTTGGAGGTCTTTGGATTACGCGTCGACTTTGGCCGAGTGTGGGTTGAATGGGCATTCGCCCTTATTCGGCCTGTAGAGTGAAGGCTGGCTCGATCTAAATATTTGGCCAGGATTCAACGTGGCCAAACATTTTGTACGGTCTCTCGGCCACAGTCCGAATGGTCCGACTTGCGTACAGACTTGCAGTACGCATGTTGCAACTTCAGTGAAATGTACGACTGCATCTCAACCACCGTTCACTTGGGTTTCCTATGCGAGTGCAGTGCAAATGTGGTGTGCATGTGCTGTGGTCGAACGAATGTATCTATATATATAAAACCAAGGTTGGGTAGGATTACTTTGAAAGAATGCATGTGGATTACATGTATGTATGTACCAACATTTGGATTACTTGTAATCTGATTAGTTTTGGATTACATTTCAAAGTAATTCTACCCAACCTTGTATATAACTATATATATCTATAACAATCAGCACCTCCAAATCAACAAACACGGTACCGCAAAAGAGCAAAATAATGAACTGCTCCTTCCAAATTGGGCTCCTTCCAGACGAGTGAGAAGAAAAGTGAAACATGAGCTCAGCATGCACTTTGAAGCAGCATTAACAGTAATGGTGGTTTGAAGTGTCAAGCTGGTGCCAGAAGAAACTTAGCAACTGATTTACATTCCAACCCTCACCTCAGGTCATGAACTCTGGATGGTGACTAAAAGAACGTGATCATATGTACAAGTGGTTGAAATGAGTTTACCTCACAAGTTGGATGAGCTCACCATGAGAGCCTGGGTGAGGAGCTCTGACATCTTTAAGATGGTCAGAGTAGTACCTCTGCTAATTCACAATGAAGAAGCCAGTTGGAGTGGCTCAGATATTTTAAGAGAATTCCCCCTGGAATTCTCTGTTTTGAGGTTTACAGGAAGAACTAACTGGGAACATGTCCAGTGGGGGTGAATTTTTAGTTTATTTTTTTTGCCTTCAGGTTTTTGCTCCTTTGGTGATGGGAATTCATGCTCTCTTGCCTTTTCTTGTGATAAACAATATGTACGATCCTCCAATTCACAAAAACGAGGCTTCTGAAACTTGTTAGCCACCAGTAGACAGTATATAAGGGAGCAACCACTGATTCTTTAGTCTTCCAGCCACACTGTGAAATGTGAAAGGTGGAGTAAGTATGTCCCTTTTGAGCTACTGTATCAACATAACTAAACTTATGAAAAGATGTTGATTCATTGTTGCACATAATTACACACTAACGAAGGGTTATGAATGCCATATTCCATTTCTGGTAATTAATGTCTCAAAATCCTGCATACCGTAGCTTTAAGTATTACTTAGTATCTGCTGTGGCACGTACAGGTTGCAGTGTGGTGAGGCGTGCAGCGGTGTTGTCATGTCTGCATTTGAACTCTGAGACAGATATTTGTAATTATGATGACTGATTTAATCCATTTGTCTATACTTTGTATACAACACCTTTTTTGAAATTTTGCCTCTGTACACCACCACAGTGGAACTTTAAAAAATCCATTTAGATATTCCTGTAATGTCGCATGCATTCAAGGGGTTGAACAAAAATATCACATTAACCATTTATGAATTACAGCTATTTTTATACGCAGTGCCTTGATTTTCAGAGCCCATAAGTGACTGGACAAACTATATATATAAAAGTATTATTGTGAATACAAACCATCACTTTTACAGCCAGTTTTCTTCGGCCAAGTAAGAGGATGGACACATGAATATTTCCAAGTCACTGAATATGTGTTGGACGTTATTTACTGTTTGTATTAAGAAATACCAATTGTATGGTACATTTGTCTAGAGTAGGCAATTATGATAAACTGAGCGACAGTGCAAGGAGACTGGTGAGGAAACACCCCATAATGACAACATGAAAAAAGTTTTTTTTTTTTTTTTTGGGTTTTTTTGCAAATGTATTAAAAATAAACAACTAAAAAAATCACATGTACATAAGAATTTGCAGTCTTTGCTCAATACTTTGTTGATGCACCTTTGGCAGTAATTACAGCCTCAAGTCTTTGTAAATATGATGCCACAAGCTTGGTGTACCTATGTTTGGGCAGTTTTGCCCATTCCTGTTTGCAGAACCTCTCAAGTTCCATCAGGTTGGATGGGGAGCGTTGGTGCACAGCCATTTTCAGATCTCTCCAGAGATGTCGGATTCAGGTCTGGACTCTGGCTGGGCCACTCAAAGACATTCATAGAGTTGTCCTGAAGACACTCCTTTAATGTCTTGGCTGTGTGCTTAGGGTTATTGTCCTGCTGAAAAATGAACTGCCTCCCCAGTCTGAGGTCAAGAGTGTGCTGGAGCAGGTTTTCATCCAGGATGTCTCTGTACATTGCTGCATTCATCTTTCCCTCATACCTGACTAGTCTCCCAGTTCCTGCCACTGAAAAACATCCCCACAGCATGATGCTGCCACCACCATGATTTCCTGTAGGGATGGTGCCTGGTTTCCTCCAAACATGACACCTGACATTCACGCCAAAGAGTTCAATTTTTATCTCATCAGACCAGAGAATTTTGTTTCTCATGGTCTGAGTGTCCTTCAGGTGTCTTTTGGCAAACTCCAGGTGGGCTGCCATGTACCTTTTACTAAGGAGTGACTTCTGTCTGGCCAGTCTACCATACAGGCCTTACAGGCCATACAGGTGGATTGCTGCAAAGATGGTTGTCCTTCTGGAAGGTTCTCCTCTCTCCACAAAGGAATGTTGCAGCTATGACAGAGTGACCATCGGGTTGTTGGTCACCTCTCTGACTAAGGCTCTTCTCCCCTGATCTCGTAGTTTAGACAGGTGGCTAGCTCTAGGAAGAGTCCTGGTGGATCTGAACTTCTTCCATTTATGTATGATGGAGGCCACTGCGCTCACTGGGACCTTTAAAGCAGCAGAAATGTTTCTGTACCCTTACCCAGATTTATGCCTCAACACAATCCTGTCTCGGAGTTCTACAGACAATTCCTTTGACTTCATGTTTGGTTTGTGCTCTGACATGCACTGTCAACTGTGGGACCTTATATGTAGACAGGTGTGTGCCTTTACAAATCATGTCCAATCAACTGAATTTACCCCAGGTGGACTACAATTAAGTTGTACAAACATCTCAAGGATGATCAGTGGAAAACAGGATGCACCTGAGCTCAATTTTGAGCTTCATGCCAAAGGCTGTGAATATGTACGTGATTTTTTTTTTTTTTAGGTTTCATTTTTAAGAGATTTGCAAAAATCTCAAAATCTTTTTTCACAGTGTCATTATGGGCTATTGTATGTAGAATTTTGAGGGAAAAAATGAATTTCACACATTATGGATTAACGCAATAACATAACTGGAAAATGTTTCTGAGTAGGCTCTCAGTTCTCCAGGTGGTTTCCATAGTAGAGAAACTTGAATCTTCGACTGGACTGGGTTGCTTGACACGAGGACGTTTCGCTTCAAATCGCAGAAGCTTACTATAACTGGAAAAGGTGAAGCGCTGTGAATACTTTCCAAATGCACCATAATCGAGTGGAACAGAGAAGGATTTTGGCAAAAAGAAGATGCAACATTTCAGTTACAGTTTGCCAGAAGGCACATGGGAGACTGGAGCTTAGATTTGACCTATATTCTTATTCAGAAATCCTCCTTTGTTCCACTCCACTATATGTATAAATATGGAAGTGATCCCCAAATTGTTAATGTGGCATTTTTATTAAACAACTTGAATTAAAACTAAGTCTAGTCTAAGTCTACACTACACACACATCTTCATTGTTTCATTTGAACTCCTTGTATGGAGGCAAAATTACCAAACTTGTGACACTGTTTAAATACTTAAGGACCTGACTGTACATCTGAAATCACATAGATCATATTACAGAGGAAAAAGGTTAGATCAGAACTCACACTGGGAAATACTCATAATAATCTATCTATAAAGCAAGAAACATCTGTGTGTGTGTGTGAGTGGCTCACATATCTCTCTGGCTGTTTGTCACATCGACCTCAGCTTTAGGATATGGCTTGGGCATGGCATGATGATGTGCATCCTTTATTATAAAAATTTGGGGAATAATTTTCAAAACCTTCATTTTGAAACCTTTATTTTCATTCTTCTTCTTCTATGTCTTAACAAATGCACACTTTGTCTGTTAAAACTATGTAAGAGTACGTACATCTCGTTGTACAGTAGTGTTCAGAATAATAGTAGTAGATTCAGTAGATTCTCACAAATCCAACAAGACCAAGCATTCATGATATGCACACTCTTAAGGCTATGAAACTGGGCTATTAGTAAAAAAAAAGTAGAAAAGGGGGTGTTCACAATAATAGTAGTGTGGCGTTCAGTCAGTGAGTTTGTCAATTTTATGGAACAAACAGGTGTGAATCAGGTGTCCCCTATTTAAGGATGAAGCCAGCACCTGTTGAACATGCTTTTCTCTTTGAAAGCCTGAGGAAAATGGGACGTTCAAGACATTGTTCAGAAGAACAGCGTAGTTTGATTAAAAAGTTGATTGGAGAGGGGAAAACGTATACGCAGGTGCAAAAAATTAGACTGTTCATCTACAATGATCTCCAATGCTTTAAAATGGTAAAAAAAAAAAACAGACGCATGGAAGAAAATGGAAAACAACCATCAAAATGGATAGAAGAATAACCAGAATGGCAAAGGCTCACCCATTGATCAGCTCCAGGATGATCAAAGACAGTCTGGAGTTACCTGTAAGTGCTGTGACAGTTAGAAGATGCCTGTGTGAAGCTAATTTATTTGCATGAATCCCCCGCAAAGTCCCTCTGTTAAATAAAAGACGTGCAGAAGAGGTTACAATTTGCCAATGAACACATCAACTGGCCTAAAGAGAAATGGAGGAATATTTTGTGGACTGATGAGAGTAAAATTGTTCTTTTGGGTCCAAGGGCCGCAGACAGTTTGTGAGATGACCCCCAAACTCTGAATTCAAGCCACAGTTCACAGTGAAGACAGTGAAGCATGGTGGTGCAAGCATCATGATATGGGCATGTTTCTCCTACTATGGTGTTGGGCCTATATATCGCATACCAGGTATCATGGATCAGTTTGGATATGTCAAAATACTTGAAGAGGTCATGTTGCCTTATGCTGAAGAGGACATCCCCTTGAAATGGGTGTTTCAACAAGACAATGACCCCAAGCACACTAGTAAATGAGCAAAATCTTGGTTCCAAACCAACAAAATTAATGCCTTGCAGATGTGAAGAAATCATGAAAAACTGTGGTTATACAACTAAATACTAGTTTAGTGATTCACAGGATTGCTAAAGCAGTTTGAACATAATAGTTTTGAGTTTGTAATGTCAACAGCAGATGCTACTATTATTGTGAACACCCCCTTTTCTACTTTTTTTTTTACTAATAGCCCAATTTCATAGCCTTAAGAGTGTGCATATCATGAATGCTTGGTCTTGTTGGATTTGTGAGAATCTACTGAATCTACTGGTACCTTGTTTCCCATGTAACAATAAGAAATATACTCAAAACCTGGATTAATCTTTTTAGTCACACAGCACTACTATTATTCTGAACACTACTGTACATCCCATCTTCAAACACAGCCTCATACGACCATCCATAAAAAAAAAAACCTACTTAAGCTCTCAATTGGAATACAAACAGGCACTGCACTAGTGTACTTAAACCTGGAAATTGAAAAGGTTTCATACCTTGTTTTAAGAGTGCCGGGATGGTGTGCCAACATCACTTCACTTCCTTCACCCCAGTGCATGTTGGGATAACTTTCTCCACTTTCCTGTGACATTGTCAAGACAAAACAATACATGGCTATTTTTTACATTTTAGTGATATTTTTAGAATGTATCAGTTACAATTTTAAAATAATTAAGTCATTTTTTAAGGCCTATACAGTTTGTGTTGGTGAAGGGGTCAGGGTGTTGTATAGTTTACAGAATACGTAGATGCTGAGATGAGCTGGTAATATTAGGAGCATGCAACTTTGCAATGTGAAGTTACCCTCTTGTGTTTATAAGATGGTGCTGAACAAAATTAACTCACGCTTGTGTTCATTAGCAAAACCGCTGGGACAAACGCCATCCTGAGCTCCAACTCTTAACTTGATCAGAAGGTACTTTTAAACTCTAATTGATATCATAAGAACAAATTTAAATGTTTTACATGAAGATGCCCAAATAGTGCAATTACAACACAGTGAGTATGCGCTACAAGACTGCACAGTATTATAATGTGAAGCTTAACCCTTATGACACCATAGCGACTCTAATACAACATAAAAAAAATGTTCATATGTAATATGTTGTTTTGCAGAGTGACAAAGACATAGATTATCTTTGGTTTGTAATACAACCCCTGGCAAAAATTATGGAATCACCAGCCTTAGAGGATGTTCATTCAGTTGTTTAATTTTGTAGAAAAAAAGCAGATCACAGACATGACACAAAACTAAAGTCATTTCAAATGGCAACTTTCTGGCTTTAAGAAACACTATAAGAAATCAAGAAAAAAAGATTGTGGCAGTCAGTAACGGTTACTTTTTTAGACCAAGCAGAGGAAAAAATATGGAATCACTCAATTCTGAGGAAAAAATTATGGAATCACCCTGTAAATTTTCATCCCCCAAATTAACACCTGCATCAAATCAGATCTTCTCATTGACATTGACCCTATGCCATGACATTGACCCTATGTGTCTTTTTGCAAGGAATGTTTTTGCAGTTTTTGCTCTATGGCAAGATGCATTATCATCTTGAAAAATGATTTCATCATCCCCAAACATCCTTTCAGTTGTCCAAAATATCAACATAAACTTGTGCATTTATTGATGATGTAATGACAGCCATCTCCCCAGTGCCTTTACCTGACATGCAGCCCCATATCATCAATGACTGTGGAAATTTACATGTTCTCTTCAGGCAGTCATCTTTATAAATCTCATTGGAAAGGCACCAAACAAAAGTTCCAGCATCATCACCTTGCCCAATGCAGATTTCGAGATTCATCACTGAATATGACTTTCATCCAGTCATCCACAGTCCACAATTGCTTTTCCTTAGCCCATTGTAACCTTGTTTTTTTCTGTTTAGGTGTTAATGATGCCTTTTGTTTAGCTTTTCTGTATGTAAATCCCATTTCCTTTAGGCGGTTTCTTACAGTTCGGTCACAGACGTTGACTCCAGTTTCCTCCCATTCGTTCCTCATTTGTTTTGTTGTACATTTTTCGATTTTTGAGACATATTGCTTTAAGTTTTCTGTCTTGACGCTTTGATGTCTTCCTTGGTCTACCAGTATGTTTGCCTTTAACAACCTTCCCATGTTGTTTGTATTTGGTCCAGAGTTTAGACATAGCTGACTGTGAACAACCAACATCTTTTGCAACATTGCGTGATGATTTACTCTCTTTTAAGAGTTTGATAATCCTCTCCTTTGTTTCAATTGACATCTCTCGTGTTGGAGCCATGATTCATGTCAGTCCACTTGGTGCAACAGCTCTCCAAGGTGTGATCACTCCTTTTTAGATGCAGACTAACGAGCAGATCTGATATGATGCAGGTGTTAATTTTGGGGATGAAAATTTACAGGGTGATTCCCAGTGTTGCCACAGTTACTTTGAAAAAGTAATCCAATTACTGATTACTGATTACTCCTTGAAAAAGTAACTTAGTTACTTTACTGATTACTCAATTGTAAAAGTAACTAAGTTAGATTACTAGTTACTTTTTTAGTTACTTTCCCCAGCTGCCGACAACAACCCACGTCAACATGACAATGATACCTGTTTTGCCAAAACTCACTTTATAGTCACCCTTTCTTGACTTCAATGAAAATAAATACTTGTTTTATAAAAAGTAAAATAAAGACCTCTTTCTTGACCTCATATTTAACTGTTGACAGCACTGTAACAGTAAAACTTGCAATTTCAAACCTACATTGTTTATAAATGTAACTATTAAATTCTAACATTTTTCTAACATTTAAATTCTGTCTAAACATTTTACTTGTCGAAATTATTATTATTTTAAGCAATATTAGTAGTTGTAGTAAAAAAACGGCTTCAAAACTGGACCTTTAATCTAGGGGTGTTGTGGGGGAGGGGGGCACATCCTTGCCCGACGCCCCCATTCCATCTGGATTCGCCGTTATGCGTTTTCACATCATGTGGTCCTCAGAAAGAGAGTTTAGGTGCATTTGAGTGGAAAATAGTGTTAGTTATTGACGCGTCGCGGAAGATCAGCTGTTTTAACGAGACGATACAGAGCAGCTCAGCTCAGAATTCTAAATAAAGGAGGAAAAAAAGTATAAAAATGTCTTTGTAAAGCTCAGTGCAGGTGTGCTGATCACCGCGCTTTAAGAGGTGAGGATGAGTCGAGCAGCTGCAAAAAACTGTGGATGAAAAGCTCACAGCTCGCTTAAAGTGTGCAGTTCAGTCGAACCCCGACTTCCTGCCCACGGACCAAGTTTAATGCTGCTATCGACCCACAATGAAAAATAATAGTAACGCACAGTGACATGGAGAAGTAACTTTAATCTGATTACTGATTTGGAAAGATTAACGCGTTAGATTACTCGTTACTAAAAAAAGTGGTCAGATTAGAGTAACGCGTTACTAAGTAATGCGTTACCGGCATCACTGGTGATTCCATAATTTTTTCCTCAGAATTGAGTGATTCCATATTTTTTTCCTCTGCTTGGTCTAAAAAAGTAACCGTTACTGACTGCCACAATCTTTTTTTCTTGATTTCTTATAGTGTTTCTTAAAGCCAGAAAGTTGCCATTTGAAATGACTTTAGTTTCGTGTCATGTCTGTGATCTGCTTTTTTTCTACAAAATTAAACAACTGAATGAACATCCTCCGAGGCCGGTGATTCCATCATTTTTGCCAGGGGTTGTACAATGCATGGGTGCTGAAACTGCAAGCAGCAATAGCACAAAAGAATGAATAGGATGAACAACTGTCACCCTACAATACAAATCCCATATCACATAACAGGGTTTCCAAAATAACCTACACAACTAGTGTATACAATTATTACTTTAGTTGATACACAAAGTACTAACAATTTGCAGGCTTAAGACTTCACAATCATACTATATTCATAGTTTACAAACTGTTAAAAATGCATGCAATACAAAAAAAATACATGTACTCACAATGTTAAGCATGTCCATATAAATATGTATTTCATTAAATGTAAATGTAGTGTAAATGTACTATCCATCTCTTTTGCAGTCAGTTACAAGTATGCAGTTTTACTCAACACTCACCTTGGTTTGTTATCCTGAGCACAGTTGTTGCTCCTTGACAAATGAAGAAACTTGACAGAGGGTGATCAAAGGCCAAAAAAACACAATAAGCCTCTTGAGCATGTGGCATTTGGCTTGAGCATCAACACAAGGCTGCTTCTATATTTGAATTTTGCCCTAATAAGACAGAAGATTTTGAAGCAGGTATCGTGTAACACGTGGTTGTTGAAGACACAAGCTCATTATATCTTGTGGGGTAAGCACTTTAGAATTTCTTCTTCTTCTTCTTCTTCACATTTGACAGGAGATCATCTTACTGATGCACAGTGCCCAATAGCTGTTTAGGAATAGTCTAAATTGTTCCGGCACTGTGCCACAGTCTTGGTAGAAGCATTTGGCTGCTTATTATACGTGCCATCATTGACCAGATCTTTCCTCTGTCTTATGACATACTTGGTACTTTGTACATGTGGTTACACATACATCATGAGCCACACATTCTAAAGAAAAACAAACAATTGCTGAAATGTGAGATGGACTGCATAACATAGATTTTGAAGGAAGTCAAGCTGCAACCCATCACTTACTGGTGCCACATTTGGAGTTTGTCTTGCTCTCCCATGTGTTTCCTTTAAAAGCTGGTGTAATAACAGCTGCTGGCGCTGTTGTGACAAATAATCTCTTGGCAATCTTTCCTTTTCTTTAAAGCTCAATGGCACTCTTTTTTATTTTTAAAAAACTTCTGACTCTTAATGACTCTGAAACAGAATATCATTGACATTAAAGCTTCTCCAACACACAGCAAATGACAACTGTGGTGCCAGGAGCCATAAAACACAAGATGTGTTAGTCACATCTTTGAAACGTTGCTTCCACCTTAACCTTGAACAACAACTGAAGCAATTCATGTGCAAATGCATGCTGTGTATTTATCTGCATGCAGTATTTGTGTGTGCAAATTGGGCACCTCTTATGTATACTACTCACATATTAACAATGAAGGAGAATTACCAACATTCTCTAGAGATGCCTTCTCAGAGCACAACATATACAACAATATACGATATATATATATATATATGTATTATTTATGTATATATATGTATGTATGCGTTCCTCTACTAACCACTGAAAGGCATGAAATGCATAGTATGACAAATAGAGGTAGGAACCACTCAACAAGGACAATGTGAGGCGACATGACCAAATAGAGCTGGGCATGTGCAGAGGGCTTCTATCACGCTATATAAAAGGCAGAGCTCCCCTCCACTATGCACAGGCACCCAGAAAAAGGTAGGTTTCTTTGTAGCTGACTTACACAAAGTCACTACTCAGATACAGCTTTAATTTATAATACACACACTCATCTTCAACTGCTTATCCAAGATTGGGTCACAGGGGGCTGTCATTTATGTGTATTTATAACAGAAAAAAAAATAAAATCATTTGTGTAAATCTAACTTATATCAATGCATTTATTTCTTTTTCCTCTCCATCAGTAGTTTGTACTGACATCTGCTAGAAAAGCCTCAGCCCACCTGGTATCCTCCGAGGTAAATCACTGTTGGTTGCATGCTGTATATAGTTACAACAACATCTCATGAGTTCTGTTTTAATTATACATGTACTATATACATAAGTATTTTCCATTTGAATCACATATTCACTGGTATGTCTATATGTCTGCCTCTTGTGTAACCAATCTTAATGGTAGGTCATTAATGGGACTCCAATAAGCCTACATATTGAAGCCATCACTAGTTGTGCACTCTTTCTACCCACTTCACTTAAACATATCTGTCTTTTAATGGCCTCTGTCTGTGTACCTCATTTGCAGTGAAGGGTCATCATGAGTATAGACCCCGAAATGGAGTGTTTTGGCCCGGCGGCCGTTTACCTCCGGAAGCCAGAAAGAGAAAGACTTGAAGCTCAGAACATTCCCTTTGATGCTAAAACATCTTACTTTGTGTCTGAACCCACTGAGATGTACCTCAAGGGAAAGCTTGTGAAGAGAGAAGGTGGCAAAGCTACAGTCGAAACTCTTACTGGAAAGGTGAGAATGAAGAATGAAAGAATTGAAATATGTTACAACTAAATCCCTTTGGCTGCTCCCTTGTTTTCACTTGGGTTCACCATAGCAGATCCAATGGGCATCTGCATGTTGAATTGGCACAAGTTTTACGCCGGATGCGCTTCCTGACGCAACTCCACATTACATGGAGAAATGTGGCATGGGTGGGTTTGAATTAGGAACCTTTCACACTAAAACCAAGTGAATAAACCACCTTTAATATTATGATGTAGGATCTGATGTAGGCGGCCTCGTCAGATTAGCCAGTGCTGATTGCATTCTTTAAAAAAAAAAGACCTTGCAGGTTGTGACTTTGTAATGACTTTTAATTTAAGAATACTATCGAGACAACATACGAGGGGTGATTGAGAAGTGTTGAGTCTGACCCATAAAAAGTAGGGTGTGGTTCTCCATCTTTTGCATTCTGAGAAACCAACATTTCTCAAGAATGTGTGAAATTTTTAGTCACTTGGTGCAAATTTGAGAAAAGCTGAGTTGTGTTGTATGAAGGTGTTATACTTGAACCTTTTTTACTGAAATATGTAGATGGTAACCAGCTTGTACTGGGAGCTGTTTGGGAAATATTTGTTTTATTTTAATTGTAATTATGAGCTGCTGTTGAGATTTTGTTAGGAAAGGAAGATTTATGAACAGGCATATATGCCTGGTTTGATTTGACTTCATGGAGGGGAATAGGCATTGATAAGCTTTGCTTCTGCCTACGCCTTTAGGCACCGTGTACATTGTTTATTGTTTTTGACTACTTTGTTTGAGTTTTGTTGTTGTATATGAGTGAAATTTTGTTGCATGGGTGTCTAATAAATTCAATTCAATTCAAAGTGTTTATAATATCTATATATGTAATGCATGATGGAGTACAACAGTTGAAAGTATATTCCATTATACTGCAATTTAATAATAAGGGTGTGCAGATCAGATATGGCTTCTGTCAGTATCTTCTGATATTGGCCAGAATTACTGGATTGGATATCAGGAATTTAAAAAAAAATACAATCTGGTCCAAGTCTTCTGTTGCACATCTGAGTCATGTTGTGAGCAATGTATGTTTTCTTTTAAGAGATTAGAACATTTGTTTCAAAATTTGATTTGATGTTTTGCTGGATGAGGTTAGCAGAGTACATCCAACCAAATGCGTTGACAGATTGGTTGGTTTAAAACAGAAATCAATGGTCTGGAATTTGCATCAGTATTTTCAGATACTGTAGTTTCCACTATTGGTATTGTATCAGAAATGAAAAAGTGATATCGTGCGACCACTGCACAGCCTTAAAATGACCACAGACCTGAATCAATGTGCTTCTGATATTAACAACTTCAAACTACTAGTTTCATAAAGTCACTATACTGTTGGGGTTGGATGGTCTTATAAGTAACAGGTGTGTCTACTGTATTTTCCTGAGTGCAAGTGCTAGAAAATAATATTGGACTAACTGTCACTCATCTGATTTCTGTCTTTCCTCTCTCTCTTACAGTCCCTCACTGTAAAAGAGGATGACATATTCCCTATGAATCCTCCAAAGTTCGATAAGATCGAGGACATGGCCATGATGACCCACCTCAGTGAGCCCGCTGTGCTGTATAACCTCAAAGAGCGTTACGCAGCCTGGATGATCTACGTGAGTCTGAGCTGACACACACTGACCTTACAGAACAGTATGTAGGACTGACGGTGTCATGTGTCCCAACAGACCTACTCTGGGTTGTTCTGCGTCACTGTGAACCCCTACAAGTGGCTCCCTGTGTACGACTCTGTGGTTGTAGCAGGATACAGAGGCAAAAAGAGGGTCGAGGCTCCACCACACATCTTCTCCATCTCTGATAACGCCTATCAGTTCATGCTTCAAGGTATCAGTCATTTTATAAATTACTGTCAAAAAAAAATTCTTGAGTGAAGCTGTAAAAGAAGGTACTTCTCAACAGTCGTACCTCATTTTGATGTTTTGCAGACAGAGAAAACCAGTCAATCCTGATTACGTAAGTACACATACTTTACAGGACACCATTGATTATTGTGTAGTACATTGATATAATGTAATCTTTTTTTAACAAACACCGCTACCCAGTGGAGAATCTGGTGCAGGAAAGACAGTCAACACCAAACGTGTCATCCAGTACTTTGCGACAATCGCAGTTGCTGGAGGAAAGAAAACTGAGCCAACTCCTGGCAAGATGCAGGTGACAAAAACTGAACAGTATTACTTTTAAAATAAAATTGAATGTTGTTTGGCTTGACACAATAAATGTGGCCTCTAGGGGTCGCTGGAAGATCAAATCATTGCAGCCAACCCACTGCTGGAGGCATATGGTAATGCCAAGACTGTGAGGAATGACAACTCTTCACGTTTTGTAAGTGCTTCTTGATACTTCTTTTTATTTTTCAACAGATTTTATTTTGTGACAATGTCTCGCAATAAGAAATTAATGTAAATTGAAACATTAACCTGTCTCCACACAGGGCAAATTCATCAGAATTCACTTTGGTTCAACTGGAAAGTTGGCTTCAGCTGATATTGAAACATGTAAGATTTCTAGTTGAGCAATACCTTTATACTACTCTCACCCCCACCTGTCCATATAACACTAAACTGAATATTCGTCATATCTGTGCAGATCTGCTGGAGAAGTCTCGGGTGACGTTCCAGCTGTCTGCTGAGAGGAGCTACCACATCTTCTATCAGCTCACAACAGGCCACAAACCTGAGCTGATCGGTAAGAGCCCAGTGGCTCCTAATGCACATTTACCAGAGTCTACACCAAATAAACATATTGTACTTCAGTATATATCTTTTTACAGAGGCTCTTCTGATCACCACAAACCCTTACGATTATCCAATGGTCAGTCAGGGTGAAATTACTGTAAAGAGTATCAATGACGTTGAAGAATTCATCGCCACTGATGTAAGTGTACTTTACTCTTATCAAAGCATTTACTGTTGTACACAAGTTTATCTTCTCTTCTTATGATAACTATGTACATAATTTTGGTACACATGTGCAATCTAATCCACTCTAACTGCTTTATAAGTGAGACGATTGCATATCTCTGGTAATATTTGCAGCAATAATTTGTTAGCCTACATGAAAGGTTGTGCTGGAGAACATTAATCTGAGAGATGCACATTCACACTGCGCTACATGATGGGACACACTATTTTCACATCTCAGTCTGTCATTTACTTTGTTTATAGATCACTTTAGTAGATCCTTTTAGCACACACTATATAAAGTAAAAGCGAAACAAATAGAGATAAATAAATGTGGTTTCATGTATATTCAAGAGTGTGCCGCTACTTGTTTTGCAACAAAGCTGCATTATGCCTGTAGTTTCGCACATGCACAAAAAAAAAAAAAAAAAAAAAAAAAACAGTACAAAAGTACAACCAAATACGTACCGGTGCATTTATTCAGGTTCTGACTTACTCTTTATATTATAGACTGCTATTGACATCCTGGGCTTCACCTTGGATGAAAAAGCCAGTATGTACAAGCTGACTGGAGCTGTGATGCATCACGGAAACATGAAGTTCAAGCAGAAGCAGCGTGAAGAGCAGGCTGAGCCTGACGGCACTGAGGGTATTAAACCTACAAAACACTGAGCAAACAGCCAGGTTTATAGCTGTATTGTATGACTCTTAATTATAATTTTGCTTTCCTTTAGTGGCAGACAAAATTGCCTACCTCATGGGTCTAAACTCTGCAGACTTGCTCAAATGTGTGTGCTATCCCAGAGTGAAAGTCGGAAATGAGTTTGTAACTAAAGGTCAAACTGTGCCTCAGGTATGGAATCAAAAACCAAACACAAATTAAGACACCCAACCACACTGTCATCCTTAATCATCACACTTCAGGACCCTCATTTTCCTCCCTCCTTCTTTGTCAGGTTCATAATTCAGTCATGGCTCTCTCCAAATCTGTCTATGAGAAAATGTTCTTGTGGATGGTTGTAAGAATCAATGAGATGCTGGATACAAAGCAGTCCAGAAGCTTTTTCATTGGTGTCCTGGATATTGCTGGGTTTGAAATTTTTGATGTAAGTATTCTTGGGTAACATGAATTAAAGCTACATGATGTTAAATAATACAGTGCAGGGCTTTTAGACAAATTCGGGTTTCAGGAGCTAAGTAACAAATATAACCAAGCTATATTCAATTATTTTTTCATAACTTCACTTCTTCAGTTCAACAGCTTGGAGCAGCTGTGCATCAACTTTACCAATGAGAAGCTGCAACAGTTTTTCAACCACCACATGTTTGTCCTGGAGCAAGAAGAGTACAAGAAAGAGGGCATTGAATGGGAGTTCATTGATTTTGGTATGGACTTGGCCGCCTGCATTGAGCTAATTGAAAAGGTATGCTGTTATTGTAAAGGGTGCAGTCTCATTAATGTGTCTTACATACTTACAAATTAATTAATTTCATTTCATTGTAGCCAATGGGCATCTTCTCCATCCTTGAAGAGGAATGCATGTTTCCCAAGGCAACTGATATGACATTCAAAAACAAGATGTATGACCAACATCTTGGTAAGAGCGCCCCATTCCAGAAACCAAGACCTGTCAAGGGCAAAGCTGAGGCTCACTTCTCTCTGATACACTATGCCGGCACTGTTGATTACAATGTCAACGGCTGGCTGGAGAAGAACAAGGACCCACTGAATGACTCTGTTGTTCAGCTGTACCAGAAGTCTTCAGTTAAACTGCTGGCTCACTTGTATGTAGCACATGCTGGCTCAGAAGGTAAATGTCCTATTATAAAGAAGAAAAATAATTTGAATGTTTTTTAAGTTAAACATTGAAATTTTATTATTATGTTACAGGTGAGGGTGGTGGTAAAAAAGGTGGCAAGAAAAAGGGTGGGTCATTTCAAACCGTATCTGCTCTGTTCAGGGTAAGCATCACATCTAACTTTAAAACCACAAATCTGTTAATCTTTACTTTAACATTAATATAATTAATTTCTTTCACCAAAACATTAAATCTATACTTGTATTGCAAATTGTAGCTGAACTTTCAGTTCTTCTTCTTCTTCTTCTTCCATATGAGTGTTGTAAAACTCATCCAACAATGTTGGCCAGGTGTTGAAGCCATCTCTCCATATCGTCATCTATGGTTGTAGGGTCGTGATGGGGGGGGGGGGGGGGGGGTGAAGGATCTTACATTCACCGAGTATGTGAGCCATAGTCTGGGCCTCCGCTCCGCACTCGCATGAAGCTGATGGTTTCAGCCCCCATCGATGCATATCTGCACTAAAACGACCCACTCCAGCTCTGAAACATGTACTGTGCACAGTTTCTCCAATCACAGCCACAGAAGCCTATAACTTCTTCTGGGTTGTCTGGGTGTCTTGGTGGCTTTCCTCACTCGTCTCCTTCTTGCACAGTCATTCAGTTTTTGAGAACTGTCCACTCCACACAGATTTACCATAGAGTGCCATACTGTTTGTATTTCTTCATAACTGATGTAAATAGTTCAGGACATATTCAGTGACTTGGAAATGTTCATGTATCCATTCCCTGACTTGTCTGAAGAAAGCTGGCAATTAAACTGATTATTTAGAGGTATTATAACAAAGGGGCTGATTACTTATGCAACCCATCATCTTTTCTTTTATATTTTTAATTAATTTATATCAAGTTGTAGAGATTTACTTTCAGTTTGAGTGTAAGATAATTTTAGAAATTTTTATATTGAGAAGCCTGATTTGCTTTTTGTATTTGAAATGCCATAAACAAATTAAAATGCATGAAATACCAAGGGGCCCAATACTTATGCAAGCCACTGTATAGTGTATAACACCAGAGGAAGAGAACTGCACTTAGTTTCATTGTACGTTTGTACAATGACAATAAAGCTATCTTATCTTATATTCTTCGATTTGTGACATTGAGGATGAATATGACATCTTCACTTTTTTCTATTCATTGTATTTTTTGTATTTCATATAGGAAAACTTGGGCAAGCTGATGACCAACTTAAGGAGCACTCACCCCCATTTTGTACGGTGTTTGATTCCAAATGAAACAAAGACTCCAGGTCAGCCTAACACTATCGCTGTCACTTTTGCTATCTAGAACGACTGTGCCAATGAGCACTAAATGTAACATGGTTGAATGTCCACAAGGCCTTATGGAGAACCAGCTGGTCATCCATCAGCTGAGGTGTAATGGTGTATTGGAAGGTATCAGGATCTGCCGAAAGGGGTTCCCAAGCAGAATCCTCTACGGTGACTTCAAGCAGAGGTAGTTAGCTAAATTACTCACAAGTGTTGACACGTGTATGACCAAATACTGATGGAAAGCTCTATTTCCCTCCAATCAGATACAAAGTATTGAATGCCAGTGTCATCCCTGAGGGACAATTCATTGACAACAAAAAGGCCTCAGAGAAACTCTTGGGTTCTATTGACATTGACCACACTCAGTACAAATTTGGGCACACAAAGGTAATCTGTTTTTATTAATGAATGTGCTATGGATTTGGTCAACTATTTCTGAAATCATCTTACATGATGCAGTGATGCAATATTTAATTTACCACTGTCTTTTAGGTGTTCTTTAAAGCTGGCCTGTTGGGTCTTCTGGAGGAAATGCGAGATGAAAAACTTGCTATCCTGGTGACAATGACACAGGGCTTATGCAGAGGTTTCCTCATGAGGAGAGAATTTGTCAAGATGATGGAAAGGAGGTACACTTAAATTAATACACTAAACAGCAAGTTGACAACTCTAAACAAATGCTTGTAACTTTTAGGATTTTTTTTTTTGAAAATTTTATTCATATTTTAAAGAAATATAGCTTTCAGATACTAATAATCGTTATGTTGTTTTGTCTACTAATCATAGAGAGGCAATTTATTCTATTCAGTACAACATTCGCGCATTCATGAATGTCAAAACGTGGCCATGGATGAAGCTTTATTTCAAGATTAAGCCTCTTCTGAAGAGTGCAGAGACCGAAAAGGAGATGGCTCAAATGAAAGAAGACTTTGAAAAAACTAAAGAGGAGCTTGCAAAAGCGCTGGCAAAGAAAAAAGAACTGGAGGAGAAGATGGTTACACTCCTACAGGAGAAGAATGACCTCCAGTTACAAATTCAAGCTGTACGTCAAATTAATATAGTGATTTTTCTTTGAATTAACCAACAATTTAAATAATATTTACTTTCACTGCTACAAATTTAGGAAAGTGAGAACTTGTCTGATGCAGAGGAAAGGTGCGAGGGACTCATCAAGAGTAAGATCCAGCTTGAGGCCAAACTCAAAGAGACTTCTGAGAGGCTGGAGGACGAGGAGGAGATCAATGGTGAGCTGACTGCCAAGAAGAGGAAGCTGGAGGACGAGTGCTCTGAGTTGAAGAAAGACATCGATGACTTAGAACTCACCCTCGCCAAAGTGGAAAAGGAAAAACATGCCACTGAGAACAAGGTGAGAATTTTATTCTCAATCCTTTACAGTCCACCATTTTTTTTAACAAAATGCTTGAAAATTATTTGCATAACATTGCCAATGTAGGTTAAAAACCTGATTGAGGAAATGACTTCTCAAGATGAGACCATTGCCAAGCTGACCAAGGAGAAGAAAGCCCTCCAAGAGGCCCATCAGCAGACTCTTGATGATCTTCAAGCAGAGGAAGACAAAGTTAACACTCTGACCAAGTCCAAGACCAAGCTGGAACAGCAAGTGGATGATGTAAGTAATAAGAAAAACACATGTTCCATTCTTCTTAAATATAACCCCCCCCCCCCCCCCCCCAATATATATATATATATATATCATGTCTCCTTTCCAATAAAACAGCTTGAAGGTTCTCTGGAGCAAGAGAAGAAACTTCGTATGGACCTTGAGCGAGCTAAACGAAAGCTTGAAGGAGATCTAAAACTGGCCCATGAAACTATCATGGATTTGGAAAATGACAAACAGCAATCAGATGAAAAACTAAAGAAGTGAGACTCAAACCATTTATGGAAATTCATGTCTATTAATTGTAACACGATGCCAACAGGCAATCATGTAATTAAATTCTGTATGGCGGATAAGCTAATGGAATAGAAAGAATGGCTGTGCATTTTGCTTCAGTGAAAATGTAATTGAGTATGACCTTTATAAAATATTTCTGCACAGGAAGGACTTTGAAACAAGCCAGCTTCTGAGCAAGATTGAAGATGAGCAGTCACTTAGTGCTCAGTTTCAGAAAAAGATCAAAGAACTTCAGGTTGGTTAAAGTTATTTTAATGGTACAACAATGACTTTTGACAGCCCAGTTGTACTTTTATTATAAATTCCTTGTGTCAGAATGCAGCTCGGGTGTTTATTAGTTCGTTTCAAATGTGAATTTCAGGCTCGTATTGAGGAGTTGGAGGAGGAGATCGAGGCTGAGCGGGCTGCTCGGGCCAAAGTGGAGAAACAGAGGTCCGATCTCTCCAGGGAACTTGAAGAAATCAGTGAGCGTCTGGAGGAAGCCGGTGGAGCAACTGCTGTTCAAATTGAAATGAACAAGAAGCGCGAAGCTGAGTTCCAGAAGCTGCGTCGTGACCTAGAAGAGGCCACCCTGCAGCACGAGGCCACCGCCGCAGCTCTCCGAAAGAAGCAGGCTGACAGCGTGGCAGAGCTAGGAGAACAGATCGATAACCTCCAGCGTGTCAAACAGAAGCTGGAGAAGGAGAAAAGTGAATACAAGATGGAGATCGATGACCTCTCAAGCAATATGGAGGCCATTGCCAAAGCAAAGGTGAAGTAAATCATGGACCATTGCTCAACTAAGTTAGGTTTGCTCTTTTGGACCCTGGGCTCTTGTGAAGGACCTTGAGACGGTTTGTGTTGTGATTTGGCACGATACAAATAAATTGAATTGGTAATCGAGTCAACCAAAGCTTTCAGTGTTTTGTGTTAATTCTAGTTGCCATCTTTGATTGATGACTGACTGTCACTTTGGACCTTTGTTCTTTACAGACAAACCTAGAAAAGATGTGTCGTACTTTGGAGGATCAACTGAGTGAGATGAAGACCAAAAGTGAAGAGCATGTTCGCCAGCTGAATGATATTAGTGTACAAAGAGCAAGACTGCAAACAGAAAATGGTGAAGAAATATTTTGCATGCATTCACAGTTTGTTGATGCAGGTCATGAAGGTCTTGACCTCGAGAGATTTGGGTAGATCTGAATGTTATTGTTGCACAATGGGACATTTTGGGACACTGTGGCAGTAAACGAATCCCCTGTACTTAATAAATGTTCCCATCTTTAGGTGAAATCGCTCGCCAGCTGGAGGAGAAAGAAGCCCTGGTATCTCAGCTGACCAGGAGCAAGCAGGCTTACACCCAGCAGATTGAAGAGATCAAGAGGCACATTGAGGAGGAAGTTAAAGTATGTGAGACACTTCTGCAGAACTGCACTAGTGTATGACTAAAATGTCTCAAATCAAAGCTAACTTAGACACTTTTATACAAATGTACCCATTTCTTTAAAGGCCAAGAATGCCCTGGCTCACGCTGTTCAGTCATCTCGCCATGACTGCGACCTGCTCAGAGAACAGTATGAGGAGGAGCAGGAGGCCAAAGCTGAGCTGCAGCGTGCAATGTCCAAGGCCAACAGTGAGGTGGCACAGTGGCGAACCAAATATGAGACTGATGCCATCCAGCGCACCGAGGAGCTGGAGGAGGCAAAGTAAGCTGTGCAGTTGTGTGTAGCTTCAACTACATATTCTAAAACGACAAACTTATGAATGAAATATTGCCAACAGGAAGAAGCTTGCTCAGCGTCTCCAGGACGCAGAGGAGTCCATTGAAGCTGTGAATGCTAAATGTGCCTCTCTGGAAAAGACAAAACAGCGTCTGCAGGGTGAGGTGGAAGATCTGATGATTGATGTAGAGAGAGCTAATGCTCTGGCTGCCAACCTTGACAAGAAGCAGAGGAACTTTGATAAGGTTGGATTGTGCTGTTTTTGTTCTAACATGTTGAGGTTCTATGAACTGCGGGTGATTATAGCACACAGGTCTTCCTCAGGTTCTCGCAGAGTGGAAACAGAAATATGAGGAGAGCCAGGCAGAGCTGGAGGGATCTCTAAAAGAATCGCGTTCTCTCAGCACGGAGATGTTTAAGATGAAAAATTCATATGAAGAAGCTCTGGACCACCTCGAGACCTTGAAAAGAGAGAATAAGAATCTGCAACGTAAGTTTTAGAAACGTTGAATACTCATCTTATTTTACACCTTTCATTTGCCTTTTACACTTGTGTTGTGTACAACTGGACAGAATGAGAAGTGTGCCTCCTAGTGGGCTAACATGATTATATGCATAGTCCATCAGTAATAATTAAAATGCCTATAACAAAATAATTCGAACAACTGAAACAGCAGAGTGAAATAATCATAAATTCTCTGTTTCTTAAAGAGGAAATCTCTGATTTAACTGAACAAATTGGTGAGAGTGGAAAAACCATTCATGAGCTGGAAAAAGGCAAAAAGTCTGTCGAGACTGAGAAGTCAGAACTTCAAACTTCACTTGAAGAAGCAGAGGTACTGTTTTTGACCAACTGTCTCTTGTAAAAAAAAAGTTATAAATATTGATTGAAACAACCTACATTCCATATTTTCTCATTAAGGCTACACTGGAGCATGAGGAATCCAAGATGCTTCGCATCCAGCTTGAGCTCACCCAGGTCAAAAGTGAAATTGAGAGAAAACTTGCAGAGAAGGATGAGGAGATGGAGCAGATGAAGAGGAACAGTCAGAGAGTGATTGAGTCCATGCAGAGTACTTTGGACGCTGAGGTCAGGAGCAGGAACGATGCCCTGAGAATCAAGAAGAAGATGGAAGGAGATCTAAATGAGATGGAGATCCAGCTGAGCCACGCCAACCGGCAGGCTGCTGAAGCCCAGAAACAGCTGAGAAATGTCCAGGGACAGCTTAAGGTACACTTGGCTTAGTGCACAGAATTACACCTCCAGCCTACTCTGTGAAAACTGCATTACAAATATGTATATCTTATTATTGTAGGACGCACAACTGCACCTTGATGATGCTATCAGGGGACAGGAAGAAATGAGGGAGCAAGTAGCAATGGTGGAACGTAGGAACAATCTGATGCTAGCTGAGATCGAGGAGTTGAGGGCGGCTCTGGAGCAGACGGACCGAAGCCGCAAAGTCGCAGAACAGGAGCTGGTTGATGCCAGTGAACGAGTGACGCTGCTGCATTCACAGGTACATACCAAAAATCCAAACCAAAATTCAACCAAAAACATTTGAAAAATTAAGATTATATAATCCAAATCACTATTTCTTTAGAATACAAGCCTTATCAACACCAAGAAGAAGCTGGAAGCTGACCTTATTCAGGTCCAAGGTGAAGTGGAAGATTCTGTACAGGAAGCAAGGAATGCTGAAGAAAAGGCCAAGAAGGCTATCACTGATGTGAGTATAGCATATCTTAAAAGAATTCCTCACTTAGTGGATGAAACAACAGCATATACGTAGACCCTGTGCAGCTAGGTGATGTGATTGCCATGTTGGAGGGTGAGAAATGCTCCCTGTGGTTAGCTTGACGAGTAGATCAATCCTCACATCGGTGCGTGTGTGTGCCCGTGTGAATGGGAGGCATCATTGTAAAGAGCTTTGAGCTTCTGATGCAGATGGAAAAGCACTATATAAATAGTCCATTTACCATTATATGGATTCTTCACTCCAACAAGCATTATACCGTTCTTTAGCCTCGTCATCTAAGTGTTCAATGTATTGGGAGAGGTGCAGATTTGTGCTTTGCATTCAGATAGCGACAAGCCCATTTGTGTGGGCACGGGGTTAATGCAGCATCTCCTATGCCCTCCAAAATGGCAAAGTTACATGACTAACCAGGGTCTGTACTTGATTTATGTTCAAAAATACAAACTTCCAGGCTGCCATGATGGCTGAAGAGCTAAAGAAGGAGCAGGACACTAGTGCTCACTTAGAGAGGATGAAGAAGAACCTGGAGGTCACCGTGAAGGACCTGCAGCACCGCCTGGATGAAGCTGAGAATCTGGCCATGAAGGGCGGCAAGAAGCAGCTCCAGAAACTGGAGGCCAGGGTAGGTGTCCCAAAACTGCTTACAAATATGCCCTTCAAATCTATACTGCATTTTAAAATTACTGCCTTCTTTTTCTTTGAAGGTTCGTGAACTGGAGAGCGAAGTTGACACTGAACAGAGGCGTGGAGCTGAGGCTATCAAGGGCGTACGTAAATACGAGAGAAGAGTGAAGGAGCTGACCTATCAGGTATGTTTAAATGTTCTGTGAAACTTGTAGTAATAAAAATAACTTTAAAAATGTCACATGCATTGTCTACATTGTTTGATCTTTCTTGATTCATAACAGTCTGAGGAGGACAGAAAAAACCTGGCCAGACTTCAGGATTTGGTTGACAAGCTGCAGCTGAAAATGAAGTCTTATAAGAGACAGGCTGAGGAGGCTGTGAGTACATGTTGTATTTGTGTTTAATACATTATTAAAATATGATTCAATCAACAACGTGACATTTTCTGCTACTAATTATTCAGGAGGAGCAGGCCAACACTCACCTGTCCAGATACAGGAAGGTCCAGCATGAGATGGAGGAAGCTCAGGAGCGAGCCGACATCGCTGAGTCCCAGGTCAACAAGCTGCGGGCGAAGAGTCGCGAAATTGTCAAGGTAAACAAGAACAATCGGACAGGAATCCAACTAACTGAAATATATTGGATCTATAGTGTTTAATTTCTAATTATTTGACCATAATTTTGCATGTCAATATTTTGTCATTGCAGACCAAAGAAGCAGAATGAAGAAGTTGTCAAGCTTTTCAGTAACGAGTCATAAAATATGAGCATCTTGTTACATGTTCACTTTGACACGTTAAACATGCTAAAGTAAATAAAAAAAAAGGCAGTCTGTGACATTATTTGTGTCTGTCAAAGATTTTTGCATGAATCATATAGTAATTTAGAGTCAAATATGACAAATAGAATAAGGCATGATGTTATACACACAAAACATTTTCTTATAGTACCTGCTTATACCAATGCAATATGTTTAAAAAAAAAAGAGGCTTAAAAGAAAAAATGTCAAATGATACAAAACAAAAAACTAAGATAACATCTGGTTAACATCTGATACCAAGTGGTTCAGTGTGCTTGTTTTCAGTGTGTAAGGTTCCTTGTTCAAACCCTTTCCCATTCTCCATGTAATATGGTGCTGTGTTGGGAACTTGGGAAGTGCATTTGGTGTAAATCTTGTGCCAAATCAACATGTGGATCCACTGTGGTGATCCCGCCTGAAAACAAGGGAGCAAAGCGACTTACTTTACTTTCAAGATAAACACATTACAACGTGGAAAAATGCCAAATTTACATTAAAAAAATAATTATCATAAAAATAAATAAACACTGGAATCAAAGTATACACACAATGTAAATGTAAAATGTCATTAGAAAACAAGTTCAAATAAGTGGTAATTAAGACTGGATTTAAATGCCCCAAGAGAACTTGACCTTCTCTCTTCCACCAGCAGATTATTCCACAACACTGGAGCACTAGAAGAAAAGGCTTCACATCCTTCTTAATCTTAAGAACGCACAGTAAATCTGCATCCTGCACAAACTTTTAGTATTTTATAGGTCATTAGTAGGACATTAAACTCTGCTCTCACAGTCGAAGACAGCCAATGAAAAGAGGTTAGAAAAGGTGCGATATGGTCACATTTCCAGGCTCGACTTAAAAGTTTTGCCTTCTGGGAAAGATCAACAGCACAAAGAGGCATGTACCAGAACATCTGTATGTCATCTGCATAAGACTGAAAGTCAATCCCATAGCAACATATACAACCCCAGTTCCAATGAAGTTGGGACGTTGTGTGAAATGTAAATAAAAACAGAATACTATGATTTGCAAATCCTCTTCAACCTATATTCAATTGAATACACCACAAAGACAAGATATTTAATGTTCAAACTGATATACTTTTTTAGTATTTTCTCATTTTGAAATAGACGCCTACAACACGTTTCAAAAAAGCTAGGACAGTGGTATATTTACCACTGTGTTACATCACCTTTCATTCTAACAACACTCAATAAGCTTTTGGGAACTGAGGACACTAATTGTGAGTGTCATGATTGGGTATAAAAGGAGCATCCCTAAAAGGCTCAGCTGTTCACAAGCAAAGATGGGGCGAAAATCACCACTTTGTGAACAACTGTGTGAAAAAATAGTCCAACAGTTTAAGAACAATGTTTCTCAACATTCAATTGCAAGGAATTTAGGGATTCCATCATCTACAGTCCATAATATAATCAGAAGATTCAGAGAATCTGGAGAACTTTCTACATGTAAGTGGCAAGGCTGAAAACCAACATTGAATGCCCGTGACCTTCGATCCCTCAGGCGGCACTGCATTAAACACCAACGTCATTGTGTATCTTACCGGATGGGCTCAGGAACACTTCAGAAAACCATTGTCAGTTAACACAGTTCGTCACTACATCTACAAGTGCAAGTTAACATTCTACCATGCAAAGCGAAAGCCATACAACATCCAGAAACGCCGCCTTCTCTGGGCCCAAGCTCATTTGAAATGGACAGACATAAAGTGGAAAAGTGTGCTGTGGTCTGATGAGTCCACATTTAAAATTGTTTTTGGAAATCATGGACGTCGTGTCCTCTGGACAAAAGAGGAAAAAGACCATCCAGATTGTTATCAGCGCAAAGTTCAAAAGCCAGCATCTGTGATGGTATGGGGGTGTTAGTGCCCATGGAATGGGCAACTTACACATCTGTGATGGCACCATCAATGCTGAAAGGTACATCCAGGTTTTGGAGCAACACATGCTGTCATCCAAGCAACGTATTTTTTGGGTCGTCCCTGCTTATTTCAGCAAGACAATGCAAAGCCACATTCTGCACGTGTTACAATAGCGTGGCTTCGTAGTTAAAGAGTACGGGTACTAGACTGGCTTGCCTGCAGTCCAGACCTGTTGCCCATTGAAAATGTGTGGCGCATTAGGAAGCGCAAAATACGACAACGGATACCCCAGACTGTTGAACAACTGAAGTCGTACATCAAGCAAGAATGGGAAACAATTCCACCTACAAAGCTTCAACAATTAGTGTCCTCAGTTCCCAAACAGTTGAGTGTTGCTAGAAGGAAAGGTGATATGACACAGTGGTAAACATACCACTGTCCCAGCTTTTTTGAAACGTGCGGCAGGCATCCATTTCAAAATGAGAAAATATTTGCACAAAAACAATAAAATTTATCAGTTTGAACATTAAATATCTTGTATTTGTGGTGTATTCAATTGAATATAGGTTGAAGAGGATTTGCAAATCATTGTATTGTTTTTATTTACATTTTACACAACGTCCCAACTTCATTGGAATTGGGGTTGTATAAAGAAGATGAGAAGTCCACGCAGCCATCAGCACCATAGGCAGGGGCCATCCAGCATTCCTCACGCCGTCAGTGGGCCTGTTCCCACGACAGGGTCACCCCCAAACGCAGACTGCAGCATGCAGCACCTGTGTCAGGCCTTGTATCTCAAAATCAGTCTGGCCCCTTGCGGTTTGGATTCATCATTCCTGCAATCCCATGCAACATCGTTCGTACCTTGGACAGATAGAAAAAAAGCAGAATCACACCTAAAGTATATTTAATCAGCAGTAAGTCAACAGGAAAATAGAGAAATTACTAAGGTGATCGCCGGCCACTATCCCCTAAGCTTCACTAACAGACCCCAAATTTAGATAAAGTTGAGGCCGAGACCTGTTCCGTTGCAAATAAATTGACTTTAAAGGGATAGGAAGCATAGTACACATATTTCATACCATCCCAACTGCTTCTGATTTGAGGTTGTACATCACAGGTGCACAAATTCTTTCCTATGAAAGGACATACGTTAATATCGTTGGAGAGCCTGTGAATAAATAAATGCCGATGTTGTGTGAATTACCAAAATAGTTGTAAAAGAATTAATGTATTACATTTTGTAGAAAATTAATGTTCTGAGTCTAAAATAGGACTTCAATGTAATAAAAGCACTGCTCTTTAACCTGTTTCACTGTATTCATTTGCAGAAAGCTTATCAGTTGCTGCAGGGGGCCAAAACAAGGGGAGTCCAGATCAAATGTGATCCACAGACCATTGGCATCCTATATCTCCATGAATATGCAGAAGTGGCAAAATAATGAAATAATTTTAACATCTGACATTCAACTGAAAATTGGATTTACATAATACGAGCACAGTGGCGCGAAGCTCACTCATAGCAAGTGCCAATATTCAAATTGTGGAGCTATTCGCCATCCCTGCGCAGCAACACTTGCGTTTTACTTAGAGTTAACACAGTGGAAAAACTTTACCGACTAGCATTGCTAAGAGAAACGCTCGACAACCATTTTCTCCGTTGGCTGGCACACTCACAAAAACTAGTAAGTCAGCCTTTTATTCAAACATTTAAAAAAAAGTGGTGGTGCGCGTGGGCGTATACATGGTCACTGACGTCATCACGTCATATAAATCTAATTGGATGCTGATCAACATGGCTTTGCCCTAATAACAAATATGCTTAACACTCCCACTCGAAGACATGTTTACAGCTCTCTTTCTACTGTATAGTGGAAAACAAAACAAAACAAAAAACTCATTTGTACTGTACCCAGTTACAGTATAACTCATAAAACAAAAACATTCGACATACTGGCAGTTCTGAAAACCTAAATAAAAAAATATGTTCTTAACTTCATTTCTTCATTACCTTCATTTCATCTGCCAGCTTCCATTACTCTCCAAACAAATAACCCATGAATTTCTCAAATTTGACCTTTGACACTGGTTTGGTAAGTACATCAGCTACCATGTCTGCAGTAGGACAGTAAACAACATTAATTTTCCCTTCTGTGTGTGCAGACCATACAAAGTGATATTTAATATCTACATGCTTGCTTCTCTGTCTGCATACCGGGTTCTTGGATAACGCTATCGCCCCCTGGTTGTCCTCATAGATTTTGACTGGTAAATGCTGATTACTACCATCCATCCCTTTCAGTAGTTGTACTAGGTACATACTCTCCTGAGTAGTGGCTGCTAGAGCCATGTACTCTGCTTCACAGCTAGATAGCACCACTGTTGGCTGCTTCCTGCTCTTCCATGAGATTACTGCACCAGTCTCAGTTAAGCTGAAACAATATCCAGTGGTGCTTCTCCTGTCATTTTTGTCAGCTGCCCAATCAGCGTCACTATACCCCTCAAGTTGTAAGCTTTTCTCACATTTTCGATAGTTTAATTTCTGACCCATAGTACCTTTTAAGTACCTCAGTAAGCACTTCACAGCAGTCCAATGCTGTTGATTTGGTTCTGCCAAGTGTTATGATAGCTTACTAACTATCCAACTCAAGTCGGGTCTACTACATGTCATGATGTATATCAAGCTACCCACTATCTCTCTGTAACCTGTTGAATCAATTACATCACCATCACTGTCAAAATGTAATTTCTGCTCAGATGGGGTGGATCTGGGTTTGCATTCAGACATTCCAAATCTGGCTAACATTTTCTCAATGTGTCTCTTTTGTGTCATTTTGATTTCTCCATCACTGTAGTTAAAATCAATACCTAGGAAGTGTTTAAGTGGACCCATATTCTTCATCTTAAACTTTCTATTCAGCATTTCATTCACATCTCTCAGTATGGTGTTGTTACTCGCTGCTATGATTAAATCATCAACCCACACTAACAGTATGACTCTCTCGTTCCCAGATTCCCTGGTGTAGACACAGTGGTCAGCATCATTTTGCACAAAACCATTTTCTGTAAGGTGATTATGCAGTAACATATTCCAGTTACGACCGGACTGTTTTAACCCATACAATGACTTGTTAAGTTTACACACAAGGTGTTCACCTGTTTTTGACTTAACCTCAAAACCTTCCTGTTGCTCCATATATACCTCACAGTCCATGGGAGCATGCAAGTAAGCAGTCTTTACATCCATTTGGTGAAGGATAAGATCCTCCAGCACAGCTACCTGCATCAATGCTCGGACAGAGGTCATGTTGGCAATGGGTGAAAATGTCTCTTTGTAGTCAATCCCTTCCACCTTGACCGTACCTTTGCCACATATCTGGCTTTACAAGTCTCAGATCCATCTGGGCTTTCTTTTACTGCATATACCCAGCGACCTCCCACTGCTTGTTTACCCCGTGGCAGTGGTGTCAAAGTGAAAGTTTCATTCTCAGTTAAGAATTGCATCTCTTCTTTCATCGCATCACCCCACAATTTTGATTTCTCTGAATTCATTGCCTCATTAAACGTTTTGGGTACACCATAGGTCACTCTGTAGAAATAATCCACATTTTCTGTTTCATCATCACACTCTGCTTTGCATTGGTACTCTTTCAGGTATTCAGGGGCCTTTCTCTCCCTCACAGGATATCTCCGTTCTACCTGCTCTTTCTCTGTACCATCTGTCTGGGTTGGACCTGGCTTAATCGTCTCCACGCTAGGCTCTTTAGTCTCTTCAGACTGTCCCTGACCCTGGCTCACTACCTTTGGTGTTGCATCTCCATAGTTCTCTATATCATCCTCCATGTCGTAACTGGTCTGCATCTGGCCATCTACGCTGCCTTTAATGATCGTTTTCACTAGCCTATGTTTTAGGACTTTTCCTGTCTCTGGGTAGTAGATGTTGTAAGCTGGGCTATACTTATCATAGCCGACAAAGATCCCTTTGTCACACCTAACATCCAGCTTCTTTTTGTCCTGCTTATACGCATAGCATTCAGATCCAAATACCTTCATGTTAGACAGGTTGGGTGTTTTTCCTGTGAAAACACAATAAGGTGTCTGCTCTAGACGCTTACTGTAACACCTGTTGCGAATCTGAGCTGCTGTTTGCACTGCATATGTCCACAACTGCTTTGGGAGGTTACTCTCCAACAGCATGCATCGCGCCATCTCAAATAAGGTTCTCCATCCCCTTTCAGCGGTTCCGTTCTGATGGGGTGAGTAGGGTGCACTTGTCTCGTGCTTTATCCCATTACTCCTAAGTAAGGATTTGAACTCCTGCCCGGTAAATTCTGTACCGTTGTCAGATCTTATACACTTAATCTTCCCATAAGGAGCTACATCTGCTATGAATTTCTCTGTAGCTTGCGTTGCATAGCTTTTTGCCTTCAGAAAATATGGAAAAATCATCCCACTGTAATCATCAGTGAATGCTATTGCATACTTGTACCCATCTTTATCTGCTGGTTCTATGGGGCCGCACAAGTCTGTGTGTACTAGCTCAAGTATGGATGTAGCTTTTGCATCTGCCTGTCTGTTTCTGCTTTGTGTGAATTTGCCCTGCATGCATATTTCACCGTTTTGGTTTGACTTATCATGTTTGCCCTTAATAGACATCCCTTCAACCACATTCTCCAGCTTTGCAATGTCATCAAAGTTACAATGGCCTAGTATTCTGTGCCATGTTTGCATATCATGACAACCATACACTTCATCAGTGTTTTCATTCTCAACTGTGCTAAGGTAATACAGCCTACTACACACATCCATTTTGAACTTTGTACCATCCCTGTTGACCAGCCAGTCATCGCCGTCTTTGAAACGGACCTCTGCGCCGTTTCTTGTTGCTGCCTTGACAGAAAAGATGTTCTGTGGGAACGATGGGATGTAGAGCGCCTGCTTGAGTCTCGTTCTCACTTGTCGTTCCTCGCTATCCAGCAAGTAGACCTCGGCGTCTCCCCTCATCTTCGCCATTCCGCTCACCTCGGTTCTGTCGGCCAGCTCGATCACGTGGTCCTCGGGTCTGAAGCTCTTGTCCACCGTTTTGAACTTGGTGGCATCGTTGATCATATGCGATGTGACTCCGCAGTCAACCATGAGCCCTTTCTTGTTTTCTCCTTGTACTTGACAGTCACTCGTCTTAAAGAAAAATGACGACTGTGTATCTGTGGTGTGTCCCATGCTCGATCATCTCTCCTCTGTTGCACGTCGTTGGGGCATGCCCGGGCCATGTGTCCTCTTTTCCCGCACACGTAGCACTCCATGTCAGCCAAGTCCACTTTCTTTCCTCGGCCTCTCCCGCGCGCTTTTGTTGTCCCACTTATTCTCATCACGTTGTCCTCGGTCATGTCTCCTCTTCCATATTTCTCTGTACTCTCATAGCTGCGCACTTTTAAACTCGCCACACGTCACGACTTCATTTGTCTGTGTACATGCACAACGAACGGTTTGTAGGACTCGGGTAGCCCTTTCACTACCATTGCAATCATAAGTCCATCACTGATTTGTTTGTCTGCTCTCCTTAATGACGTGAAAATAGTCTCTGCTCGAATTATGTACTCGGTAATCGTCTCATCGCTAGCTTTGCAGAGTGAGGACAGTTCGCAATAAAGACTCACGACTCGTGGCTTGTCTTTGCCAACGTAATGCTTTTGTAGAATCGCCAATGCTTTTCTTCCGTCTCGTTCTGCTTCTCTCATCACTAACGATAAACTTTTGTTGTCCAAAACTTGCACAAGTTCCGCATATGCCTCACCATTCTTTGCCTCATCTTCGGTGAGAGCTCCTTCATCCCCCTCATCGATATCTGGCGTCTCCGTGATGGTCTCCCTGAGACTACGGAGTTCCATGTGAGCGAGGAACCTTGCTTCCCAGAGTTCATAATTTTTCTCTTCGCCGTCGAATAAAAGTCTGTTCCACCTGTGACCTAAGTGACTGGGCCCATAACCTGTGGAGATATTCGCCATCCCTGCGCAGCAGCACTTGCGTTTTACTTAGAGTTAACACAGTGGAAAAACTTTACCGACTAGCATTGCCAAGAGAAACGCTCGACAACCATTTTCTCCGTTGGCTGGCACACTCACAAAACTGGTAAGTCAGCCTTTTATTCGAACATAAAAAAAAAGTGGTGGTGCGCGTGGGCGTATACATGGTCACTGACGTCATCACGTCATATAAATCTAATTGGATGCTGATCAACATGGCTTTGCCCTAATAACAAATATGCTTAACACAAATCCACAGTAAAACAGGAAATGTTCAAATGCCAAACACTTTCTGGATTGACAGACAAGATCCCATGGAATCTCCCGGGAACTCAGTGGCAAGCTCACACTCAAACAGAGAGTGCTGAATTTTCAGTCACAGTGAAACAGGAAATGTCCAATGCTGAACACTTCCTGGCTTGGGTGGAGTTAGAGCAGAGGCCGGCGTTTCACTGGACTCCCCTGAAATCTGATTGGACACAGATGATTGACATGTCACGGCACCACACATCTGGTTGAAAGACCTGCATTTTCAAATCACTGAGTCACATTGACTGCTAGGTTCCTCCTGACCAGTAGTTTGTGCTGTGTACCACAAAAGGTTCTAATCCACCTTAGTAGAAGAAGAAAAATGTTCACTTCAGCTTTGTACTGAACACATTGTTTGAACTATGGACTTCTGATCACACCAAATTTATATTGGTGAATAAACGACCATATTTTATGTCAGAAAGGAGGTCCAGGTTGTTAAAAGCAGTATTTCTCCTTTAATTCTGGTTTCCATATATACACGTTTAAGCTAACAGACAGCAGCTGGTTCATCCTCTGTTGACTTATTAGTGCAGCAGATAACTGAAATTATCCATCAAATGGTGATACAAGCATCACATTCAGCACAAATACAGCTGGAGCAAAATTAATGGAGCAACTTTAACTTTTGACCCCTGTACAAACTGAAACTGACCATTGTCACCATTCTTGCTGCTTTTACCTCAACTCCATAACATTCAGACACAGATTGTCCAAATTCTGCCTTTTTTGGAATATTTATGATCAGGCAAATAATGTGGTGTAGTTTTCTATATGACTGGCTCATCTTTTAATTTTGACCCCTGTGTAATTTTTCAACTGACCCATCTGGCTGCCTATTGAAAATTCAAGTGGCCAATCAGTTTTTTTTTTTCTTTTCAAAAGAGTTAATGTCTATAGATTATTTGTGCTGAATTTGGTGCTTGTATCGCCATTTGCAGGATTCCACTCTAAATACTCTCTTATCTGCTGCACTATATATGAGATGTAACATGCTGCTCCTCAGTGTTTCTCAGTTGCCCTCAAAAGTATTGGAACAATTTGTTTATTCCATTTCAAATACATTTTTTTCTAAAATTATCTTCCTTAACTCAAACTGAAAGCAAATCTCTACAACTTGATATAAATTAATTAAAAAAATATAAAATCCTGTTTCCTGATGAAGTGGTGTAGAGGAGGATTTTCGTAAAAACAAAGACCTGAAAGTTCAGCTACAATTTGACAGAAAGTACATTTGAGATGAAAGCCTAGATTTGATGTCTTGGTGAAAGAAACTTTTGTATTTCTTCATAATTGATGTACATAAAGTCCAAGACATATTCAGTGACTTGGAAATGTTCATGTTTCCATCCCCTGACTTGTCTAAAGAAAACTGGCAATAAAACCGATTATTATTTACAGGTTTTATCAGGTTTTAGAGATTTGCTTTCAGTTTGAGTTTGAGGAATATAATTTTAGAAATGTTTATTCTTTATTTGTATTTCTTGTATTTAAAATGGCATAAACAAATTAAAATGTGTGAAATTCCAAGTGTTCCAATACTTTTGGAGGGCACAGTATCCTAACCTTATGATGAGTGCAAAATGAGTGTGGTATTATTACTGTTTTGTTTAAGAATGTTTAATTTTCACTGTTGCTGCACTTTGTGTCAAATCATAGTCATATCATATATCATATTGGTATGAAAATTCAGTAAGGTATATCTTCTATTATACATTCCAACTCTAAGGTTTTGCCATGCTAATGCTCCCCTGAAGCATTTACTCAAAATAAAATCTGAAGATCCTAAATGACATGGTGAGATGGTGAGGAACTCTCCAGGCATGTGAGAGTCAAAGAAAAATGCTTAAAAAAGTGGGGAGTCTGGGGAGGCGGCGCTCCTCCAGAAGCTGAAAGGTTTTTGCCATGCTAATGCTCCCCTGAAGCATTTACTCAAAATAAAATCTGAAGATCCTAAATGACATGGTGAGATGTTGACAAGCTTTCCAGGCATGTGAGAAGCAAATAAAGAAAAATGCTTAAAAAAGCAGGGAGCCTGGGGAGGTGGAGCTCCCCCAGAAACTGAAAGGTTTTTCCATGCTAATGCTTCCCTGAAGCATTTACTCAAAATAAAATCTGAAGATCCTAAATGACATGATGAGATGCTGACGAGCTTCGTTTGCTCATGCCTGCGACATATGCATATTCATGTAATAATAATACTAAATAATACGTATTACACATATATTTTGAAACAAATATGTAAAGATGTCTGAATCATAGTATAACAGAAAAATAACAGACACAGATTGATTTTTGTTTTTTGTTTGTTTTTTTCGGGTGGGGGGGGGGGGTGTTAAATAATTCCCTCAATGAAAAAGCTAAAAGCAAAAACGTCCATTATTATTTTCAGTCAGCAGGGGTCAGCATTGCACGGAGAGGCAGGATGTTGCTGCGTTAAAGCTCTGAAATGTTAAGATGGAGTTGAGGTGCTTCCAAGGGGGTTTATGAATGCATCGTTGAATTTTATCGTGTGGTTTATCGGCTTACTGTCCGTGGTGGACGTGCGTGTGGTTCTGGTTGGTGAGGAGTTGGGCAGTGCGCTGCAGCGTAAACACGACGGTCTGCGTCTGCACTGCTGCTGTGTCAAGAACATAAAAAAAAAAAAAATAATAATCCCCTCAAGACACACTACCACAAACAACCCCCCCCCCCCCCCCCCCCCCCCCGGCAGCTCGTGGAGAACCAGCGCATTCACCGTCAGACCTTTGTGGCCTTATCATACGCATGCAAGTCTCAATGCGCCAACGGAGTCTCTGCGCCGGGATGATTTTTTAAGAGGATTTCTGCCTGAAAACGTGGCATTAGTCGCAGGAACTCTGCAGCGTCAACTTGCGGAGCAGAAAATGAGAGAGAAGCAGGAACGCGCCGAAAGTGCCGCGTCCGCCGCCAAACTGACGGCGCTGCGGCCGCCGTGCGAGCGCATCTCCTGCCAGAAGAGCAGCGTGTGTTCCCGCTCCTACTTCGTGGTAGTTATGGTGTTTTTTCACGTGTACATCATCAATGTCATAGCCCTGCTACTTTACGTGCATTACAGCAGCGGGCAGGAGGAGGCCAGCAGGAGTCGTGATGCTGTGAGCAGCAAAGAGCAGCTCGCGGAGCCCCAAAGACCCCCGACTGGACCACAGCCCGCACGTGACGTCTCACTCACGCGGATAGAGGGCATCAGAGTGAGTAATGCGAGGATGACTCACACCTATTATTTTTAAGTTTTTTTAATCCAAAACTCACGTGATCAAATCTTGCAAATAGAAAAGACATCGAGAGTGCAAACATCCGCCAAGGATGCACAGTGTTGGGATTTTGCATGGGGATTGCATGTGTTTATGGACATGATTGTCAGGGATTGGACAGGATGGTCGGGGACTGGAGGATGCTCAATCTGGCGGCATCAGAATTACATCTCTGCTTTTTGTGGATGATGTGGGTTTGTTGGTTTCATTAGATGGCAACCTCCAGTGTCCACTGGGCACACTTGAGGCTAAGTGTGAAAACACCAGGATGAAATCTGTGCCTCCAAATCTGAGACCATGGTCCTCTGAAGGAAAAGGGTGGATTGTGCCCTCTGGGTCAGGACAGACTTATTGCCTCATGTAGACAAGTTCAGGTATCTCAGGTTCTTGTACAGGGGGGTAAAATGGAGTGTGAGAGCGACAGATTGGGGCTGCGTCTAAGGTTCTAGCAGTTGCACAATTCAGTTAAATTTATTTAGTGTCAAATCACAACATAAGTGACTCCAAAGCACTTAAGGTCTAACCCCCCCCCCCAGCAAGTACATAGGCAACAATGGTAAGAAAAAACTTCCTCTGGTGTTTTTGAGGAAGAAACCTCAAGCAGGTGCTTTACCATATCACCGTGGTGAAGAAAGAGCGGACAAAGAACGCGAGACACTCGATTTACACTCTCATATTGACTTAACAGTCATGAATCTGTGATCAGCTATTACTGTGATCAGTAATGGCTGAAAGAATAAGACTGCAGATTCCAGTGGTGGAAATGTGATGACAGGGTGAGCGGCTCCATTATCCCGTAGGAACTCAGAGTAGAGCTGCTGCTGCCAGATGAGGTGATTCAGGCATCTGGTGAGGATGCCCCCTGTTCATCTCCCTAAGGAGGTCTTCCAGGCACATCCAACTGGGAGGAGGTACTGGGGAACACCCAGAACATGCTGGAGGGATTATATTTCCCAGATGGCTTTGGAACACCTTGGAATTCTCCAGGAAGAGTTACAGAATTTGGGCAAGGATAGGGATGTGTGGCATGAGCCGCTTGGTCTGCTGCTACCACGACCTGGACCTGGATAAGAAAATGAATGGATGAATGATTACATGTTAAATGGACTGCATTTATATAGCGCTTTTCCATCTGCATCAGACGCTCAAAGCACTTTACAGATAATGCCTCACATTCACCCTGATGTGAGGGTGCTGTCATACAAGGTACTCACTACACACCGGGAGCAACTAGGGGATTAAGGACCTTGCCCCTGCTTAATCCTGTTTTTAAACATTTCTTACAATACAACTTCATTTGTGTCACCTGTCTGTCAGTGTATATAATTTAGATTGTTATATGGATTTACACCAGATTCAGTGGTGGGCACAGTTCCGCTAATCCGCTAACCGCTAATTAGCAAAGCTAACTTTTTTGTTAGCGGATTGGCTTTTCAGCTAATTTTGAAAACCATCAGCGGACCACTTAGCTTTCACTACATTTAGTTCTGCTAACAGTGATTGTTTGCCTTGGGATAAGTCAGGTCAGTCAGGTCTGGGAGCAGGTGCTGGTGCCGTGTGTCACTATACCTACCAGACTATGTAACCTCCTTGGGACCTGGACGTCGACTACCCAGGCAACCAAGTCCATTCCCACCTCTCAAAGGTGAAATGTGGGTATGTTGAGATACACTCAAGGAGTTATTTTCCACCAAATCTTGTCTTGCAGGTCATTTTGGTGGAATGTTATGCATAGGGTTGCCAACTCTCTGAAAAATAAATAAGGGACACCTCACCGCCAGGGCCGACCGACCATTGCCTTCAGCCTTCCCAGCGTCTGTGTGAAATGATTTTTAACCATTTGACTGTTGACTTGACCCTGAATTTAAGTAGATGCATACATGCATTTGTTCTGATACGAACACGTGGAAATTATTATTTAGCAATTTATTTTTAGTGCAAAATAAATTTTCACTCACAATTTCAATATGAGCATTCTGTCCTGCTTCAAAGCATAAAATAAAAATCTCTCTGTAGTGCTTAACAACAAAACAACAGAAAATTTGCATCATCCAAAACAATGTAACAGTGCACATTTACATATTTAGTGTAATAAAAACTGCAAAAAATAAAGTTTGAAAAGTAAACAATACTTACAATACTTAGCTGTTGTCGCTCACCTTTTCCACCCAGCCATTTTCCTTTTCTCATTCGCCCCTGTATTTTTGCATTCTTTTTTGTTTTTTTTGTTTTTTTTTTAGGAGGAGTAACGACGTTACAGACATTGCTGTCCGTAGGCATATCTGCAGTGCCAGTGTCAGTGTCTGTATCGATTCGATATCAGCCATGCTGCACTTTGTTATTGTCGTCCAGTGACCATCGTCGGCTCATGACGTCGGTATCTTCTTGCGAGCAGATGTCCCTCGACCAATGAGATAAGAGTGATTCTGTATTGTCAACTCGTGTCTGTCAGCTCATTGGTGAAGAGCAGGAGAGAGGCTGGGCTCAAATTTACCGCAAGTTTCCATATAAAGTGCCGGTCAATTCCATTGACATTTTACAGACTTTTTGATTCTCACAGAAATACGGGACAAACTGCGTCCCGTTTCAGGTCAATACGGAACGCACACTTTTATTTCCAAATAAGGGACGATTCCGTTTTTCAAGGGACGGTTGGCAACCCTAGTTATGCATTAGCATGAGAGCGTGACAACATATTGAATCTCACGCGGAGTGTGAAACCTGACAGGACCGTTTTAAAGCGCGAGTCTCACTCCAAATGAGTGAGACTTCGGAGCTCTGGTATCCCCTTTGCCATTTACAGTGCTGGGGTCAGTGAGGCACCTGCATGCTCTCATACCCAGACGCAACTCAGACAAAATGGCCATTCAGTCATTGCCTTAGGTCACTGGTTAGCACTCAAGTGCCGCAACAATAAGACAGGAAGTTCTAAGTAAAGTCTTGGATCTTCATTCCCCTGCAAAGATATCATCATCATTGCCAAACCCCTCATAAGTTCTTCCCAGGTGCTTCTTGATCTCAAAGGACCCTCAGTTTGTTGGGACCCAGAGATATGAATGTTACTGCAAAGATAAGTGATTGTCTACAAATTTGACACATTGCAAACAGATGCACTTCTGATAGCCAAGTCCAGGACAACCACCTCAGCATCTCAAGTGCTGCATCAGGTATCCATCAATACAGCAAAGATCACAATGAAGCTGTGAAGTCAGTCTGTGAAACCGGACTCTAATGGAAAAGCATAGAATCCTGTGACCTTTTGATTAAGGACACACACACACACACACACACACACACACACACACACACACACACACACACACACACACACACACACACACACACACACACACACACACACACACACACACACACACACACACACACACACACACACAGATCCATAACTCCTCCCATTTGTTTTTCAGGTCGGACATGTCCAGAAGGTGTCACTCATGCCGGATAAAGTGCATGAAATGCGGACTCTCAGTCTGAAACCTCTACTGTTCGGTAAGAGAGAAAACATCAGTTTGTTCTAACAACTCTACAACAAAGAATCATGAGTGAATAAGTGAAGTCACTATCTCAGCATGCACAATGAATCATGGGTACGCCCAAAGGTCATTCTTGATCAATTTTACCCGGAAGCAATAAGCCACCAATACTTTGATCATGACATAGAAATGGTCAATGCAAAAAAGCTATGGAAACGTTGATTTATGACACAATTTTGTACTGGACAGATAAAATTCATAGAAATGGATGATACAGGGATGAGTTTGGATGACAGTTGGCAATGGACAGTGGTGAATTTAAAAGCATTTTTGAAGAAACAAGGAAAAGAAAAGAGAAGTTGGTGGCACGAGCATTCAAAGAAATGAACTTGACAATCTTGCCAGACTCGGAACAAGTTGTCCAACAAAACCAGGCAGATTATGAATCACTGCTTAGGACCAATGATGGGGAAACAATACCAGACCCCATGAAGATTAACAAAGAAAAGTGGATGGGGGAAGGACAGAGTGGGCCGGTAAACAATACGATATGATACACTTTATTGTCCCCAAAGGGAAATTTGTCTTGGACTTCAAATGCTCTGCAAATGCAGACCACTTCTGCAATATATTCTTTGTAATGCACATTTTTATTGAACACATACAATACTCGGATATATACACACCAACCACCACACAGACCTCTCTTCAAATGCGTACAAACATTACACTTGTAAAATTATGCAACAGAAAGCCATCTAGTAAAGGGAGACCAAATACAATCGTACTGATGGAGTTTATTTAGTACTCCATAAGTCACTTTCTCATAGGATGCCAATTTGACCATTGTCGTCAACCACCACGTGGGGGTTGTTTTTGCCACCAGTGCCTCAACAGAATCCGTTTAGCTGTGGTAAGAGCCAAAACAATCCATCTTTTTTCATGAGAAAAGAAGTGAGAGTCCATAAGTCCTGTGGTAGAGCCCAGCACAGCCAGTTTAGATGAAATTTGAAATCTTGTGACCAGAAAAAAAAAAAAAAAAAAAATCTTAAATGTTTTTCTACCCGTTCTGAAGTGCTGGACAGCTCCACAGAATATGTAGAATTGAGGCACCCTGACCGTTGCATTTCCAGCAAGTGTCCTTAGGTATTAAATTCCACTTGTGTAGTTGCTACAGTGTTTGATGCCATCTGTGGTTATCTTTATTTGAATAAACCTGCTGCCTATTTCCTTGTACGTAGTGTTAATATTATAGAGACACGATTTCCATTCATCTGAAAATATGTCCTCTGCCAGGTCTTCAGCCCAATATCCTTTAGCTTTAGAAAGAGGGTCAACTAATTGTTACAGCAAATTATACATTTTGGAGGTATTGCCTTTACCAAGAGATGACCTAGAGAGCAATGCTTCCACAGGACTACCCGTGGGGCAACTAAGGGGATTCCTAGCCATTTAGTTAAAGAGCTGCGCATTTGGACATATCTCCTGAATTGGTTACGTGGCAGTGTGTATTTATCAACATTCTGATCAAAGCTTAGAAATTGCTTGGTCTTATCATCAAATAAGTGACATACATGGGAGATACCAGTTTTACACCACTGTGACCAGTAAACTGTTGTCCCTCCAATTAAAATTCTGTAATTATTCCACAAAGGTGCCAAAGGGAACATAATAAAGTCCCAGTGACCTGCCCTGCATAATTTGCACCATATTGGTTTTGCAGTTACAATTATGGGGTGGTTAAGTTTGTGATTGAGACCAAACAACTTCAGCCAAGGAGAGATACCGCTGTTTGCCTCTGTCTCTATTTGAAGCCAAATGGGTTTGTCTGGTGTGTTGGGTAACCATGATCTCAGCTGTTTCACATTCATTGCCCAGTAATACCATTTAAAGTTAGGCAGAGAAAACCCCCCTCTCTTTGTACTTGTATGAAGTTTCATAATACTCAGGCGGTGCGGTAAATTGCCCCACAGAAAATCTTGAATATGCAAAGGGATATTAGACATTAAGTAATAAAGCACTGGCATAGTCATCATCTTAATACAATTAACTTTAACTTTACTCCATAGTATGAGGTGTATTCTGGACCATCTACCAAAGTCTATTTTTATTTTTTCAAGTGCAGGCCTAATGTTCGCTTTAATCATATTGGTATAATCAGAGGTGATTTGTATACCTAAGTATTTGAGACTATTTGAGGACCAACGGAATTAAGTATTAACAGTCATCTGCAGTCAGTCACAGCAACAGTGAAGTATTAACATGTCATCTGCATATAATAGAAGTTTATGGTGGCTATTGCCAACAGTGATCCTGTGAATTTCTGTATTGTTTCTCAATTTTTGTCCTAAAGGTTCTATGGCAATCACAAACAATCCAGGGCTTAGTAGGCAACCTTGTGTTGTAGATCTCTGCAACTGAAACAAGTCTGATATAAGACCAATTGTCAATAAGGCAGAGGGTGTATCATATAAGGTCCTTATCCAACTAATAAATATATCGCCAAAGCCAAACTTCTCTACTGTTTTAAACAGATATCCCCATTCCACACAATCAAAAGCTTTAGCAGCATCCAGTCTACAATATATTCTTAGTTTATTTGACTGAATAAAGCTATGTATGTTATAAAATGTTGCCGAAGCAGCTGTTATGATATGCGTAAACAAACATGGGTATTCATGTTTCCCGTAAACAGCGGTATTTACGTAAATCAACAGCAGCAACGTCAAAAAAACAGTTATAATAAGCTTCTATAACATACTGCCGGTTCATTTCATGGAACAATGAAATTTGTCACAAAACAATGATATAACAGGTGGTTTTGATCCTCATCACAAACATAAGCAAACGTTGGCATCCGTTGTTCCCAGAAACAGCGATCTCTACGTACGCTAATATGCTCCGCTTTGATATTTTCATGATGATATTTTAATATGACACAGATTTGAAGCCTGTACACATTATGCTAGTGCCGTTCTATTCCCGACTGACGTTTAATCGAAAGATCTAGCGGGACCTTTAGCCACACTGTGCATGCTCCTGCTGAGATAGCGACTTCGCTTACAGCTCCTGAACAAAAAGCTGTGATGAAAGAAAACCTGTGTAAAAGTCTCATCACATTTTCATTTTCTGTCTTTGATTCATCATGTTCAATGTTTTTTCTTCTGCTTCTTGCTTCAAACTGTGAGACAAGTTAAAGTCTGACAGCTACAGAGAAGCATGAGGCACGCTCAAGTCAAAATCCATTTGGAAATGTTTTCAGCAATTGATTACTGTTGGTTTAACTCAGTAAAACCATGAGTGGTAGCTCCATTCAGTTTTTAAATCCTCCTAAATTCAGTCCAATGAGGCATGCAGTCCATATGGATGAACTACAACCAAACTACATTCAGCATACCTTAAAATTAAGAAAAAAATTAGATCCATTAGTAAAACTGAAATGTACTGAATTAATTTAAGACAAACAGCTTGCATCATCTGTTATGAATATTGTTGGTAACATACAGTACGCTGAACTTGTTTGCCCTTTGGTGATGAAGCAGACACAACAGTCAAAACGTTTTTTTTTTTTTATCTTTTTGGCTTAAACAATAATCTTTATCAGTTTTTTTATCTTTATTTATTTCATTCATTTAAAAGAAAAAGACAGAAAAAAACAGAAATGAAATTTACAAGACTTTGAATGAAAAAGGAGCAGAGAGAAGAACAAGTCTTATATTTTCTGCCCCTTTTTACAATACAATCTTTCAATTTTAAGTATCATTATTCAACATTATTAAACAGATTACATTTTTGACTTGTCACATACCACTGACTTATTTCATAATTTTAACCATTATTTAAAAGATTACATCCCTAACAGGTTACATTTTAAACTTAAAACATTCTAGACATCACTAACAGATCACATCCTAGGCTTTGTCATAGCCCACTGACTTATTTCATAGTTTCATACTTACTTAATACATCTAATTTAATATGTTTTTTAAATAATTTGAGCGACCTTGATTCTTTGATTTATTTGTTGAGGTTGTTCCATAATTTTACACCATTCACTGCAATACTCCGTTCCTTTACTTTGGTTCTGAATCTTGGTTTTTTAAAGACTTCTGTTCCTTTCAAACTGTAACTACTTACTCTTTTTTCAAACATATTTTGAATGTTTATTGTTAAGGTATTTTTGTTAGCTTGATGCATTGTTTGTAATATTTTCAAATCAACTAAATCATGAAATTTAAGTACCCTATATTTAATGAATAATGGATTAAACGATCTCTAAATCGACTATTACTAATCATTTTTAAAGCTCTTTTCTGCAGAATAAATAATGGTTGTGTATAAGTTGTACATGTCTATCCCCAGATTTCTACACAATAAGTTAAATATGGGACAATCAATGAATTGTACAATGTTAATAAACCATAACTATTTAATGAAAATTTTACTTTATGCAAAACAGCAATGGCTTTCGCTATTTTTCCTTTTATGTAATTTATGTGTGACTTCCATGTAAGATCTTCATCAATCATGACTCCTAAACATTTCGTTTCTTTTACCCTTTGTATGTCCATTCCATCTATTTCTAATGACACATCATTATTTCCCACTCTGTCATTAAATAATATGAAATTTGTCTTATTAAGATTTAGTGACAATCTGTTTATATCAAACCAATGTTTAACTTTTTCCAACTCTGTATTTATCACTTGTACTACTTCCTGTATATCTGATCCAGAGCAAAATAATGTTGTATCATCAGCAAATAATATGCTGCCAACGTACTTTAGATACATTCACAAAATCATTGATATACAAAATAAACAGTTTGGGTCCAAGTACCGACCCTTGTGGTACACCATAAATAATGTTACACAATTCTGATTTAGTATTATTTATCTGAACAAACTGTTTTCTATTTTCTAAGTAGCTTTTTACCCACTGATGTGCAATACCTCTAATTCCATATTGTTGTAACTTGTGAAGCAAGTGAGTGGTCGATAACATCAAAAGCTTTTTTCAGGTCGATAAAGATACTTACAAAATAATCCTTATTATCTATTGTTGTTGATATTTTCTCTGTTAATTCCATAATTGCCATAGCTGTCGAATGTTTTGTTCTGAATCCATACTGAGCATTATTTAAAATATGATGTTTCTCAATGAATTTATCCAACCTTGTCACAAAAACTTTTTCCATAATTTTAGAAAACCAGAAAAGTTACCTTTTCCAAAATTAGAGTACCTATAATATTTGACATTTTAGCAATGAAATTACAATGCTTATGATTAGACAAATGGTGTGTAGTATAAAATGATTGTAGCATTTTAAAATTTTAACCCCTGTGTAACCGTTAACTGACCCCTACCTGGCTACAGCTGTCAATGTGGGAAAATTACACATTTTTTGCAGGCCATAGCATACTGAATCCAGAGAGTATGTCTTGTTTTGCCACATTAGGTGGTATCAACTAGGTCAAAACTGGCTGCAGACCCTGTTTCTTGAAGTATTTACGTATACCTGCGGCCGTGGGGTATTGTTCTCTTGTCTGTGTATTTGTCTGTCCGGATATGAACAAAATAATTCCAAGTGTTTTGATCCAATTTCAGTCAAATGTAGTGGAATGACAAGCACAAAGCGATTTAATTGTTTGATCAATCTAGAAACAAGATGGTGGACATGGCTGATAGAAGAGTTGATGCTCTGATTTAATGTAATTTATTTTCTTTTCATTTATATAGTGCTAAATCACAACACAGCTGCCTCAAGGCGCGTCATACAAGTAAGATCTAACCTTACCAACCCCTAGAGCAAGCACACGGGCAACAGTGGTAAAGAAAAACTCCCTCTGATGATTTGAGGAAGAAACCTCAAGCAGACCAGACTCAAAGGGGTGACCCCCCATACTACCGACACACTTGACAATTCAAATATAGAGGAAATTTTAGGAGTCTGTGCTGGTGTCTAGGACAGGAGGCTTGCAGAAGAAGACACCCACTCCCTCTTCTGGATGGAGCCACACCTCAGAGAGAGAGAGAAAAAAAAAAAAAACACAATTAGGCAACAGAAAGACTACAAATAATTTATAATATGTCATTAAGCAACAAGAAAAACAAAAGAAATACTAAGGTGATTGCCAGCCACTAGTCCTAAGCGTCACTACAAGACCCAGGCTTTAGATAAAGTTGAAGTTGTCTATGAGCCAGTCATCAATTTTGACCTAATCGGTACCACTTAAAAGGAATTATTATTTGGGTTAATAGGGTTCTAATAAGGAATAGTTTGCACCATCTGTCATGCTTTTAGTTTTCATGTTACAGGATAACATATGTCACATGTCATAGAATACAATGGATGACGTTTACTTTGGAGACCAAACATTCAACTAGGGTTGGGTATCGAGAACCGGTTCCTTTCGGGTATCGTTAAGAAATGATTCGATCCACCGACATCAATAACCTTTTTGCTTAACAGTTCCCTTATCGGTCCTTCAGAGTGGCCATTGTTTTTTTTTTTTGTTGTTTTTTTTTGGGGGGGGGGGGGGGTGTTTGTCAGGAAAATTATCATTTCTCTACATTGATTACAGACCCTGCAGTGGGTCTGTAATCAACCTTTCTGCAGCGTGGCTTTGCTTTGAACCTTGAACCAATCGAAGCAGTGATTCGCAGATCGATGCGCTGCTTTGATCTGGTGCTTCATTGATTCATTGTTTTATTGCACTTTATCTTAATTTACCCCGCTAAAACCCTAAAGAGCATAAGTCTGTGAGTAATATTTACCTTTTTTATGTTAAACCGACCTGTTATGGTCTTCTGAAACAGTTGATAGATGTATTTTATAACTTAACCGATAGCATAGTTAGCATGTCTATGGCGTTTTCAATGTTAAAGTTAGCATTAAGCTGTTCGCATCTCAGAAGGTTGTGTGTGCATGTTTTCTGTATAATAATGGCTCAGCGTTCATTGTCGTAAAAGAGTTAAATTGTATTTTTTTTCATTTACTTTTCATTCATATATTAATAATAATAGCAACAACAACAATAGTAATAATAACTCATAATAACTAATAATGCTACAATACAATTTTAGAGAAAGAGACAAAAAGAACCTGATGAAACAAAACAACAGAAAAGATAAAACCAGCTAACAATGAAAATAAAAAATACATATAGAAATAAATACCTTTCCTGTGAACACTGAAGTGAAGTTGCATAGTTGATCCCACTAGAGTATTTAAATAATATCCCATAATTTATTTATTTATTGATTTTTGTGTCGTCGTGAGTTTCAGTGGTTTCCCGACAGCGCGTACATGTTGTGACTGCCGTCTGTGAAAAACAGCCTCACATGTGGAGTGCAGCTTTTCCACAAAAGCTGCATTGACAAAAACCACTGTGCACCTTGTTGATGAAGAAATAAAAGCTCTGATCAAATCCAATAAAAATACAAATGATAAAGGCATTTTTTCACAGGTCGGTTGATTCAATTGTGAGTCCTTTCCCTGTAGGGGGTCGATGCCAGGCACTGTGTGTGTGTGTGTGTGTGTGTGTGTGTGTGTGTGTGTGTGTGTGTGTGTGTGTGTGTGTGTGTGTGTGTGTGTGTGTGTGTGTGTTTTTAAATACACAAACACACTGATTCACTTCAAATATGCAATAATTGTATTTAAGATCAGCTATCTGATGAGCACGGAGTCCATAAGAACAGATGGCGAAAAATTTCTCTGGAGCTGCGCACACACTCTGCAGGTGCAGGGGCGGACCCACAGAGATGACGGGTGGGTAAGACCCCCTAAAACTCCTTAATGGCCAATTTTGTAGCCATTTTAAAGATGTTTTTTGCACACAATAATTATTATAATGAGATCATCTGATTCTAATACTTTGAAAAATAAGTTTTATTTAATAATAATATATTATTACTATTAACACGTGTATAGAGCAGAATACACACACAGACTACTGAACCTTTGGACTACTGAACCCTTCCTGTTACCAAATACAAGTGCAAAGTATTCAGTGGCCATACTGTAGCACTATTTCCATTTATTTTGTTGAAAAAAAGGGAAAATTATTTGCTGTTAGTGGGACTTCACCTGCACTGTAACTTTTGTATTCTGTTTTTATATTATATTGCACTCTTTTGTATTGTTTGAACATAGCAACTTGTTATTATTATTCATATTGTGGGGGCTGTCAGGACATTCTAAATATTAGCACAAAATTTAAACAGGAACTGTGCTTTTGTGTTATTTCATATTATTTTTTTTATTGATGCTATTTTAGTTTGTTTGTTTGTGTGTTGGATCAACGGTTAAACCTTTAAGGTTTGTCATACAGTTAATGTCCATTAATGTTTGGGGTGGCGTTTGTGCAGTAAGTGGGGGGGGGGGGGGGGGGGGTAATCTCACCTAGCGCACCAAAATGGCTAGGGCCGGCTGTGGGCACAGCTGCACCTGAGAGCAGTGCAGGCCTGGAACATTAATCAAGGAAATACATGTGAGTAAAGAGCAGGTGCTCAGTTGGCAGTATAACACCAAGTGACAAATGCAATATGATGGTGCAGTGAGTCAGAAAATGAGAACATGCTGCAAATAATGTTTCTACCCTGCTGAGCCCAGAGGTTTCCCTCTGCAGCTGTATCTCTGTCTGCCTCTGTGCATTTCTGCAGAGATTCCTGGGTTCTTATCAGAGGATGAGTGCCGTGTTGTGATGCAGTTGGCCCAGCTAAAGGGTCTAATGGAAAGCCAGCTAATGGTGCAGGATGGCCAGGAGGAGCTCGCTGAGGAACTCAACCTCAGCCCAGATGAGATCTTCGGTCTCCTTGACATCAACCAGGATGGACAGCTGCAGCTACATGAGGTGTATGTCAGTTTGTGGAGTGTCAGCACATTATGCCTAGGACACAGAGGTGTTTATTTGCTTCAGAGTTGTTTAATTTCTGCTGTGTTTTCTACTCTAACAGATACTGACTCACTCTCGAGTGAGAGACGGCATCTGGCTTACACCAGAAAATCTGCTAGAAATCTATGCTGGGCTTGAAGCCGACAAAGATGGAAATGGTATTCATATTGGCGTTATAAGCATTTGCATATTTTCTGTTTGTGTTGAAAACATATTATGGGTTTTATACATAAGTCATTTTTGCACAGAAAATACTTGAATTTTGTAAAAAACAAACATACGAGGTCTGTCAATAAAGTAACGGTCCTTTTTATTTTTTTTCAAAAACTATATGGATTTCATTCATATGTTTTTACGTCAGACATTACTTGAACCCTCCGTGCGCATGCGTGAGTTTTTCCACGCCTGTCGGTGACGTAATTCGCCTGTGAGCACTCCTTGTGGGAGGAGTCGTCCAGCCCCTCGTCGGAATTCCTTTGTCTGAGAAGTTGCTGAGAGACTGGCGCTTTGTTTGATCAAATTTTTTTCTAAACCTGTGAGGCACATCGAAGTGGACACGGTTCGAAAAATTAAGCTGGTTTTCGGTGAAAATTTTAACGGCTGATGAGAGATTTTGAGGTGATACTGTCGCTTTAAGGACTTCCCACGGTGCGAGACGTCGCGCAGTGCTCCCTGGCGCCGTCGTCAGCCTGTTTCAAGCTGAAAACTTCCACATTTCAGGCTCTATTGATCCAGGACGTCGTGAGAGAACAGAGAAGTTTCAGAAGAAGTCGGTTTCAGCATTTTATCCGGATATTCCACTGTTAAAGGAGATTTTTTTAATGAAAGACGTGCGGACGGATTGCAGCGTCGGCTCGCATCTGCTGCGACACTCCGCCACAGGAAAAACACCTCTGTGTTGATAACCATTTGTAAAATCCAGGCGGCTTTTGATGGCTTTCAGTGGAGTGAGTATCTGAGAAATTGTTTAACAGCTGGGCATGTTCCAACTGTCCTTAGGGCTTCCAACAGAGGTGTTTTGATCCACAAAAGGTTGAGTCTTTGAGGAGCATAGATGGGCAGAGGATCTCCAGTTTGTCAGCAAATATGTGAGAAAATTACTTAAAATGTTAAAAAAATGTTTCTCAAAGAAAGATTGGAAGGGATTTGCATATTTATCACTCTGTCTGTAGTGCAAAATCTGTACAAATAATGAATGTTTGAGGTTCAATGGTACAAATATTCCTAAAGTGAAAGATGGATGTTCCATTCAACGAGGCGACGACGGTGGAATGGTATGTTCCAGCCTTCAACGAATTAAAGTTATTTAGAAAAGCTGAGGCATTGGAGTGCTACTTGGACCTAACCTGTTTTAAGATGGTGCTCTTGGTAGAGTTAAAGTAGAGTAGAGTTACTCTACTTTAACTTTAGTTTGGTAGAGTTAAAGTTAAAATGCCTAAAAGGCATTTTAACTTTTTTATTAGATGAGTGCCTTGGTATCTTTTCAAGACTTTATCTGAATTAAAGTATTTGTTCCATTGAAAGAATGAAAAACATTCATTTGTTTTATATAACGGCTAAAATAGATGCCTGTCACTTGATATTATGTAAATTAATTTATCAGCAGAAAAGGGACTTATACTCAACAAAAATATAAACGCAACACTTTTGGTTTTGCTTCCATTTTGTATGAGATGAACTCAAAGATCTAAAACTTTTTCCACATACACAATATCACCATTTCCCTCAAATATTGTTCACAAACCAGTCGAAATCTGTGATAGTGAGCACTTCTCCTTTGCTGAGATAATCCATCCCACCTCACAGGTGTGCCATATCAAGATGCTGATCAGACACCATGATTAGTGCACAGGTGTGCCTTAGACTGCCCACAATAAAAGGCCACTCTGAAAGGTGCAGTTTTGTTTTATTGGGGGGGGGATACCAGTCAGTATCTGGTGTGACCACCACTTGCCTCATGGAGTGCAACACATCTCCTTCGCATCATCCGTGAAGAGAACACCTCTCCAACATGCCAAACGCCAGCGAATGTGAGCATTTGCCCACTCAAGTCGGTTACGACGACGAACTGGAGTCAGGTTGAGACCCCGATGAGGACGACGAGCATGCAGATGAGCTTCCCTGAGACGGTTTCTGACAGTTTGTGCAAAATTCTTTGGTTATGCAAACCGATTGTTCAGCAGCTGTCCGAGTGGCTGGTCTCAGACGATCTTGGGAGGTGAACATGCTGGATGTGGAGGTCCTGGGCTGGTGTGGTTACACTGTGGTCTGCGGTTGTGAGGCTGGTTGGATGTACTGCCAAATTCTCTGAAACGCCTTTGGAGACGGCTTATGGTAGAGAAATGAACATTCAATACACGAGCAACAGCTCTGGTTGACATTCCTGCTGTCAGCATGCCAATTGCACGCTCCCTCAAATCTTGCGACATCTGTGGCATTGTGCTGTGTGATAAAACTGCACCTTTCAGAGTGGCCTTTTATTGTGGGCAGTCTAAGGCACACCTGTGCACTAATCATGTTGTCTAATCAGCATCTTGGTATGGCACACCTGTGAGGTGGGATGGATTATCTCAGCAAAGGAGAAGTGCTCACTATCACAGATTTAGACTGGTTTGTGAACAATATTTGAGGGAAATGGTGATATTGTGTATGTGGAAAAAGTTTTAGATCTTTGAGTTCATCTCATACAAAATGGGAGCAAAACCAAAAGTGTTGCGCTTATATTTTTGTTGAGTGTACATTTTGGTGTGGTGCTTTGACATCAACAGTCCAACATGAACTTTAAATAGGAGTCCAAAATTGTTCTCAGTCAACTTGGATAAACAGATAGTCCATGATACTCCCCCCACCGCCAAAGACTTCTTGTACTTCCTCAGTCCAGCAAAAAAAATTGCGTCAGAAATTTGTCCAGATTTTCATTCTAACAGCTCTTCATGCCTCCAGATGACTTATGGAGTAGTGGATTTGTTTTTTTTGTTTGTTTTTTTGGGGGGGGGGGGTTAGAAGAATTAGCACAGACAATTAGTTCATTCAAAATGCCGTCCATCTGCAAAACAAGGACAAGTCAGCAGTAATGCGGGTGCTCCTATTAGGGGAGCATACCTATGTTCCCAGGGCCTTGTGTTCTCAGAGTCCATGATCCCCAGTTCAATTTTCTGTTCTGCAAACATTAATCCCATTTCTTTGCATGGTAGGGGACCTTATGCTTTACAGGTACCCATTATGTGCTTTAGAGAGCTGGGGAATATATTGGGGGAGGTGATTATTTAGTGGTTAAAGCATTGGGCTTGAGACCAGAGGATCCTCGGTTCAATCCCAGCCTGACCGGAAAATCACTAAGGGCCCTTGGGCAAGGTCCTTAATCCCCTAGTTGTGTAATGAGTACCTTGTATGGCAGCACCCTCACATTGGGGTGAATGTGAGGCATTATTTGTAAAGCACTTTGAGCGTCTGACGCAGATGGAAAAATGCAGTCCATTTACCATTTATTGCCCTGGGAACATAGGGCCCTGGAACTGGGGAACATAGGAACCTGGGAACATTGGACCTTTTATCATGGTCCCATTATCTACCATATTTATTTGGGGCACATAGGGACTTGGGAACATAGGGATGACCCCACTATTACTGGGTTCATTATCTGGCTCAGCTCTAATTTTCCCAATTTTTGGCAGAATCTTGTAATATTCCACAAAGCACTCCTGGTCCTCTGGAAAGTATATCTTAGGCAACATTATCAGTGATCTTAGCACATTTTGTTTTGTGTGTATATGGTCACTGATATTTGGATAGGGTCTTGATGGAAGGTTATCCAATATTTCAACAGGTTTACTGAGTCTAGAAGAGTTCAGGCTTCTGAGCAATGATGCTTTCCAGCGTTACCTGCAGCAGCGTGGAGTGAAAAGGAGCCAGCTAGTGAGGAACAGCAGACACACTTGGTTGTACCAGGGCAAAGGAGCGCATAAGGTCCTCCAAGATATCAAGACGAGGTGAGAAACATACACCGTGACTTGGGGTTCACCAGGTCCTCTGTTGCAGCTTGGACCAATGTATTCTCTTTATTTTGTATGAACAAAGGGTGACTCGGCTTACCCGGCTACCGTCCGCATTAGTGGATCTCAGCGAGCCGCTCCAGGTGGTTCGCTATGAGGAGGGTGGGCACTACCACGCCCATCATGACAGTGGTCCCGTCTATCCTGAAACTGCCTGCACACACACTCGCCTTGCAGCTAACGCTTCCACTCCTTTTGAGACGTCCTGCAGGTGAGATTCATCAAAGTCCTCAGTGTTCACTGGGTGAAATATTTAGCATTTCTTAGCAATATGGAGATTGTCATTGTCATGTTCCATTGTGACACCTGACATGTTTGTTGATGCGATTAAGTTTATTTTTGCCCAAAACATGCTTCTCCATTGGTGTATTTAGATACATCACAGTTCTCTTCTACTTGAACACTGTCGAGGGGGGCGGGGAGACCACGTTCCCTGTGGCGGACAACAGAACCTATGACGAAATGGTGCGTAATTGTGTGTGGCTTTGGGAATGTGTGGAGAGTCCTATGAAGTACAGGGATTAAAGTAAAAAAAAAAAAAACCTGACTGAAATTTTTTTCACAGCCAAATCATCAGGTGTTCACCATCTACCTTTTTATAGAAACCCTTTCGTGATCACATCCTAAGAGTTAAGGTAAATTAGGGTGGTGACAGCTAAGAAAACAGCAAATTGTTCTCCTGCTGAACAAGATTATATTGCACTCACTAATCATTGCTACTCTTTTTTAATGCAGCATCATTTTATAGAAAGGCTTTAATCTACACATTATTTACGTAAATACTTCACGATAAACACATTTTAAGGGGACACCTTGTCTATAGCTTTTACTTAATTCAGTACCAATTAAAATTTCAGGTCTGTATCCAGGATGTGAAGGGGGGGGGGGGGGTGGTTGGTGAAAGTGGACCTTTGGCAGCAGGGGATCTGGGGGCTGCTGAAGACCCCCAGAAATTGTATTTAATTATACTGCTTAATTTGTGTATTTGTATTTTCTTTTGCACATTTTCACCTTTTCTTTGCCTTTAACCAAGACTGATATCACAGCCTATATGTTTGCTTGAGAAGATTACTAACCACATCATTTTCATATTTTTGGCCTCCATCATTCTAACTGACCAGAATTTAAAGCTAGAACCCTAAATAGATTCAGTGATGCTGAGCTTAGACATTACTTTAATAAGCTATTGCTTCACATCCCACTTTAGTTATGCAGAAAAGTTCAATTAAGTAAACTTATTTTTATATGGCTCAAAACATAGGCCCATAGTAAGATATAGGCCCAGAGTGATTTAAACACTTTAGTTGATAAAATTATTATTACTATTATCTGTCCATAACTCAAGAAGTGTCTGTGTGAGTGCGCGTATGTGGCTCGCATATCTCGCTATTTGTCACATTCACGTCAGCTTTCGGATATGGCTCGTGCATAGCACGATGATGTACATGCTTTATTATGGAAATTTGGGGAATTAATTTTCAAAACCTTTATTTTGATTAACATTGTAACATTTGTACTTCCAAAGTGGCATGGCTCGCTATTGTTACTGGTAGAAAAGTTAAACAACATCAGATAGTTCATGTTGCTCGCACCATTTCACAATAAAATGTTTAATACCAGCATCCCAGCAAATACTTTTACTGTGAAACGCGTGCTCTGTGTTCCTTGCGATTGAGTTTAACTTGACAACACTGAGGAGATGTTAGCCAAAATCCATTTTGTTGCTAACACCAACACATTTCCCACTATTTGTACAACATTTCAGTAAGTACATAAGCTGAATAAAATCTTATATTTTCCCACACTTTGTACAAGGTTCCAGTAAGTACATTAGCTGAATAAAATCTTATATTTTCCCACACTTTGTACAAGGTTTCAGTAAGTACATAAGTTGAATAAAATCTTATATTTTCCCACACTTTGTACAAGGTTCCAGTAAGTACATTAGCTGAATAAAATCTTATATTTGCTGTGAATTTAAGTTCAAATGAACTGTGTTCAGGATGTGGGGAACTGAGGATTTGCGGTTTCAAATATTCTAAATGTTCTGTTTAATTTTGTCTGACTCTCTTCCAATAACCTGTTTAATAGGAATCCTTTTATTTTCACATAACTGATGATAAACTAAAAAGTAAGTCCCTTCGGCTGCTCCCTTGTTTGTACTCGGGGTTGCCACAGCAAATCCAAGGTGGATCTGCATGTTGAATTGGCACAAGTTTTACGCTGGATGCCTTCCTGATGCAACTCCACATTACTGTTGGGAAAGTGTAGTGACACGGACCCACAACAGGGGGCGTAAATGAACGGACAATGAAAGAGTCGAATATGAACACTTTACTGTTGTGAATGAGCACAACCACAATACGGAGGAATACAGAATTTTGCAAACAGTCAATCCACAACGGTGACGTGTGGGCAGGTTCGAGGATAGAAGACGTCTGTCCTGAGAAGAACCGGAACCCCACGATTTCCTCCACCACCGAACCTGGAGAATACTGGAGCCGCCAAGTCCCGAGTCCCCAGGTGGCCATCGTCTCCGAATGTCGGATCTGGTACTGCTGGCGAGGAGCAGAAACAATAAGAAGTAGGTGTGTGTACACCCAGTAACAACAATGGTGGAGATTCCACCTCCACCTCTCACCCACACTCGTGCAGCTCCTGTCTTAACACTTATCTGGCTGGGGTGTGAAGCGAAGCCATCGCTGATTACACCAACCTCACTGATAAGGCACTCCACAGGAAAGCAGCTGCAAAATGAATTCAGACTAAGACACAATTAGCTTCTGGCTGAGGATATTACCTTCACAGGTCGATGACGTCCGGGTTTTATGGAGTAGTATGATGAAGTGTAGATGGGTGACAGCTGTCATGAGATAATGACAGCTGTCACCCCCAGCTGTGTCCGTGGCCCTCTCGTGCCTGAAGCCCGCACTTCAGGCAGGGCGCCCTCTGGTGGTGGGCCAGCAGTACCCCCCCCTCAACGGGCGCCTCCTGGCGCCCGACCAGGTTTATCTGGGTGTCGGCGGTAGAAATCGGCCAGGAGGGCCGGGTCCAGGATGAAGCTCCTCTTCACCCAGGAGCATTCTTCGGGTCCATACCCCTCCCAGTCCAGCAAATACTGGAACCCCCGGCCCATTCGACGGACGTCCAGGAGCCGGCGCACTGTCCAAGCCGGCTTCCCATCAATGATCCGGGCAGGAGGCGGCGCCGGACAGGGAGCACAGACGGGTGAGGTGTGGTGTGGTTTCAGTCTGGACACATGGAAAACAGGATGGATCCGCAGTGAAGCTGGGAGTTGGAGCTTCACTGCGGCAGGGCTGAGGATCTTGAGGATTTTGAATGGTCCGATGAACCTGTCCTTCAACTTAGGGGAGTCCACTTGGAGGGGGATGTCCTTCGTTGATAACCACACCTCCTGCCCGGGCTGGTATGCAGGGGCCGGGGATCGCCGGTGGTCTGCATGGGCCTTAGCCCTCGTCCGGGCCTTTAACAAGGCAGAACGGGCGGTACGCCACACCCGACGGCACCTCTGCAGGTGGGCCTGGACCGAGGGCACACCGACCTCTCCCTCCACCACGGGAAACAACGGGGGCTGGTACCCTAGACACACCTCAAATGGGGAGAGGCCAGTGGCAGAAGACACCTGGCTGTTATGTGCATACTCGATCCAGGCCAGATGGTTACTCCAGGCCGTCGGGTGCGCGGATGTCACACAGCGGAGGGTCTGTTCCAACTCTTGGTTGGCCCGTTCTGCCTGTCTGTTCGTCTGTGGGTGGTACCCGGACGAGAGGCTCATGGTGGCCCCCAGTTCTCTGCAGAAACTCCTCAAGACTTGAGAGGAAAACTGGGGACCACGATCCGAGATTACGTCAGTTGGTATCCCATGCAGACGGACGACGTGGTGGACCAGGAGGTCTGCTGTCTCCTGGGCCGTTGGGAGCTTCGGGAGGGCCACAAAGTGGGCCGCCTTGGAGAATCGGTCCACTGTCGTGAGGATGGTGGTGTTGCCCTGGGACGGCGGGAGGCCCGTGACGAAATCCAGGCCGATATGGGACCAGGGGCGATGAGGCACAGGAAGCGGCTGGAGAAGTCCTTGGGACCTTTTGTGGTCTGCCTTGCCCCTGGCACAGGTGGTGCAGGCCTGGATATACTCCCGGATGTCGGCCTCCATAGACGCCCACCAGAAGCGCTGCCGGACAACTGCCATGGTCCTTCGCACCCCTGGATGACAGGAGAGCTTGGAACCGTGACAGAAATCCAAGACTGCAGCTCTGGCCTCTGGTGGGACGTAAAGACGGTTCTTCGGCCCAGTTCCGGGATCCGGGCTCCGTGCCAGGACCTCCTGGATGGTCTTCTCCACGTCCCAGGTGAGGGTGGCCATGATAGTGGACTCCGGAATGATGGGCTCCGGTGGATCCGACAGCTCAGTTTTGACTTAGTCTTCGTGTACCCGGGACAAGGCATCTGATCTCTGGTTCTTGGTCCTGGGGCGATAGGTGATCTGGAAGTCAAAACGTCCGAAGAACAGTGACCAGCGGGCTTGCCTGGGGTTCAGCCGCTTGGCGGTCCTGATATACTCCAGGTTCCGATGGTCATTGAAAACCGTGAACGACACAGACGCTCCCTCCAACAGGTGTCTCCACTCCTCAAGAGCCTCTTTCACCGCAAGGAGTTCTCGGTTGCCGACGTCATAGTTCCGTTCAGCTGGGGTCAACCTGCGAGAAAAGTAGGCACACGGGTGAAGAACCTTATCGGTCTCTCCGCTCTGGGATAGCACGGCTCCTATCCCTGAGTCAGAGGCGTCCACTTCAACCACAAACTGGCGGCTAGGGTCGGGCTGCACCAGAACTGGTGCAGTCGAGAACCGTCGTTTCAGATCCTTGAACGCGGCTTCGCACCGATCCGACCAGGTGAAGGGGACTTTTGGAGAGGTCAGGGCTGTCAGGGGGCTAACTATCTGACTGTAGCCCTTAATGAACCTGCTGTAGAAATTAGCAAAGCCGAGGAACTGTTGCAGCTTCCTACGGCTTGTTGGTTGGGGCCAATCTCTCACCGCCGCAACCTTGGCCGGATCAGGGGCGACGGAGTTGGAGGAGATGATAAACCCCAGGAAGGACAAAGAAGTGCGGTGGAATTCGCACTTCTCGCCCTTCACAAACAGCCGGTTCTCCAACAAGTGCTGCAGGACCTGACGTACATGCTGGACATGAGTCTCAGGGTCCGGAGAAAAGATGAGTATATCGTCCAGATATACGAAGACGAATCGGTGCAGGAAGTCCCGCAAGACGTCATTAACCAAAGCTTGGAACGTCGCGGGGGCGTTAGTGAGGCCGAACGGCATGACCAGGTACTCAAAATGACCTAATGGGGTGTTAAATGCCGTCTTCCACTCGTCTCCCTTCCGGACCCGAACCAGGTGATACGCATTCCTAAGATCCAAATTTGTAAAGATTTTGGCTCCATGCAGGGCGGTGAACACGGAATCTAATAAGGGCAACGGGTATCGATTGCGAACGGTAATCTCATTCAGGCCTCTGTAATCAATGCATGGACGGAGTCCACCATCTTTCTTGCCCACAAAAAAGAAACCTGCACCCATCGGGGAGGTGGAATTCCGGATCAGCCCGGCAGCTAATGAGTCCCGGATGTAGGTCTCCATTGATTCGCGCTCAGGTCGTGAGAGGTTGTACAGCCTGCTGGACGGGAACTCCACGCCTGGAATCAAATCAATGGCACAATCGTACGGACGGTGCGGGGGAAGTGTGAGTGCCAGATCCTTGCTGAAGACGTCAGCAAGATCGTGGTACTCAGCCGGCACTGCCGTCAGATTGGGAGGGACTTTGACCTCCTCTGTAGCCTGTAAACCGGGAGGAACCTAAACACATCTGATGGCAGGTTTCGCTCCACTGAACCACCACCCCAGACAGCCAATCAATCCGGGGATTGTGTTTCAACATCCACGGGAAGCCCAAAATCACTCGGGAGGTAGAAGGAGTCACAAAAAACTCGATCTCCTCCCAATGATTTCCAGACACCACCAGAGTTACTGGTTGTGTCTTGTGTGTGATTAAAGGGAGAAGGGTGCCATCTAGTGCCCGCACCTGCAATGGCGAAGGGAGCGCCACCAGAGGGAGCTCTATCTCCCTAGCCCATCTGCTGTCTACCAGATTCCCTTCTGACCCCGTGTCCACCAGTGCTGGGGCTTGAAGGGTTAAATCCCCGCTCAGGATTGTAACTGGGAGTCGTGTGGAAATATGTGTGTGTCCCACGTGAATGTCTTGGCCCACCCTAAGCCCAGTTTCTAGGGGCGGGCGTTGTTGTTTAAACCGCTTGGGGCAGTCTCTCTGCTGGTGCACACTCGAGCCGCAGACAAAGCACTCCCCGCGGGCCAGCCTCCTCTGTCTGTTAAATGTGGCCCTGCTCGTGTCCATAGCTTCGTCAGCAGGGGGAGCTGTTGCCACACAGAGCGCTGAGGCTGTGGAGCGTGGGGAGGGCGGAACCTTTTCGGACCCGGAAGGGAGAGGGACGGCGCGTGCCCAGCCACGTCCTTCGTCTCGCTCCCGACGGCGTTCCTCCAACCGATTGTCTAACCGTATAACGAGATCAATAAGCCCATCTAAATCCCGCGGTTCTTCCTTCGCTACCAGGTGCTCCTTCAGGACCGACGACAGTCCGTTTATGAAGGCGGCGCGGAGCGCAGCGTTATTCCAGCCGGACGTCGCAGCCGCGATGCGGAAGTCGACTGCATATTTGGCTGCGCTCCGGTGCCCCTGTCTCATTGACAGCAGCACTGTTGAAGCAGTCTCTCCTCTGTTAGGGTGATCAAAAACCGTTCTGAACTCCCTCACAAACCCAGTATAAGTGGTAAGGAGCCGTGAATTTTGCTCCGAAAGCGCCGTAGCCCAAGCGCGTGCCTCACCACGAAGCAAGTTAATTACATAAGCCACCTTACTGGCGTCAGACGCGTACATTACGGGACGTTGTGCAAAGACGAGCGAGCACTGCATAAGAAAGTCCGCGCACGTCTCCACACAACCTCCATACAGCTCTGGGGGACTTATGTATGCTTCAGGGGATGGTGGGGGGGGGGGTCGTTGAACAACCAGTGGAACGTCTATATTCTGCACTGGGTCGGCAGGAGAAGGAGCTGCTGCAGTGCCCTGAGCGTGCGCTTCCACCTGTGCGGTGAGAGCCTCCATCCTGCGATTAAGGATGACGTTTTGCTCGGTCATCAGATCCAACCGAGCGGTAAAGGCAGTGAGGATTTGCTGCAACTCACCAATCACGCCTCCTGCAGACGCCTGTGCACCCTGCTCTTCCATTGGCTGTTCAACAGATGGGTGACGCCCCTCGGGATCCATGACGCTGGCCGAGATATCCTGTTGGGAAAGTGTAGTGACACGGACCCACAACAGGGGGCGTAAATGAACGGACAATGAAAGAGTCGAATATGAACACTTTACTGTTGTGAATGAGCACAACCACAATATGGAGGAATACAGAATTTTGCAAACAGTCAATCCACAATGGTGACGTGTGGGCAGGCTCGAGGATAGAAGACGTCTGTCCTGAGAAGAACCGGAACCCCACGATTTCCTCCACCACCGAACCTGGAGAATACTGGAGCCGCCAAGTCCCGAGTCCCCAGGTGGCCACCGTGTCCGAATGTCGGATCTGGTACTGCTGGCGAGGAGCAGAAACAATAAGAAGTGGGTGTGTGTACACCCAGTAACAACAATGGTGGAGATTCCACCTCCACCTCTCACACACACTCGTGCAGCTCCTGTCTCAACACTTATCTGGCTGGGGTGTGAAGCGAAGCCGTCGCTGATTACACCAACCTCACTGATAAGGCACTCCACAGGAAAGCAGCTGCAAAATGAATTCAGACTAAGACACAATTAGCTTCCGGCTGAGGATATTACCTTCACAGGTCGATGATATCTCGGCAACGAGGTGGAGATGACGTCCGGGTTTTATGGAGTAGTATGATGAAGTGTAGATGGGTGACAGCTGTCATGAGATAATGAGTGACAGCTGTCACCCCCGGCTGTGTCCGTGGCGGCAGCGCCCTCTCGTGCCTGAAGCCTGCACTTCAGGCAGGGCGCCCTCTGGTGGTTGGCCAGCAGTACCTCCTCTTCTGGCGGCCCACACAACAATTACATGGAGAAATGTGGCAGGGGTGGGATTTGAACCCGGAGCATTCTGAACTGAAACCAAGCACATTAACCACTTGGCACCAAGCACATTAACCACTTGGCCACCATCCCCTGCAGCTGATAACTGATTTTTTTTAAAAACAATATGAAATACTATATTAAAATAATAAGATAATATAAGGACAACTCTTTGTACATCCCACATTCAAACACAGCCTCATACGACCATCCATGAGAAATCTACTTAGGCTCCCAATTATTTATAGGAATACAAACTTCCTACAGGCACTGCACTAGTCATTATAAGTACAATCCCAAATCCAGTGAAGTTGGGATGTTGTGTAAAAGGTAAATAAAAACAGAATACAATGATTTGCGAATCCTCTTCAACCTGTATTCAGTTGAATACACCACAAAGACAAGATATTTAATGTTGAAACTGATAAACTTTATTATTTTTGTGCAAATGTTTGCTCATTTTGAAATGGATGCCTGCAACACGTTTCAAAAAAGCTGGGACAGTGGTATGTTTACCACTGTGTCATATCACCTTTCCTTCTAGCAACACTCAATAAGTGTTTGGGAACTGAGGACACTAATTGTTGAAGCTTTGTAGGTGGAATTCTTTCCCATTCTTGCTTGATGTACGACTTCAGTTGTTCAACAGTCCGGGGTATCCGTTGTCGTATTTTGTGCTTCCTAATGCGCCACACATTTTCAATGGGCAACAGGTCTGGACTGCAGGCAAGCCAGTCTAGTACCCGTACTCTTTAACTACGAAGCCACGCTATTGTGTTCCCATGATGCACTGTTTCTTTCTCTTTTTGCTCTGTATGCACCACTCTGCATTTAATCATTAGTGATCGATCTCTGCTCCCCTCCACAGCATGTCTTTTTCCTGGTTCTCTCCCTCAGCCCCAACCAGTCCCAGCAGAAGACTGCCCCTCCCTGAGCCTGGTTCTGCTGGAGGTTTCTTCCTGTTAAAAGGGAGTTTTTCCTTCCCACTGTAGCCAAGTGCTTGCTCACAGGGGGTCGTTTTGACCGTTGGGGTTTTACATAATTATTGTATGGCCTTGCCTTACAATATAAAGCGCCTTGGGGTAACTGTTTGTTGTGATTTGGCGCTATATAAAAAAATTGATTGATTGATTGATTGATTGTAACACGTGCAGAATGTGGCTTTGCATTGTCTTGCTGAAATAAGCAGGGACGTCCCTGAAAAAGACGTCGCTTGAATGACAGCATGTGTTGCTCCAAAACCTGGATGTACCTTTCAGCATTGATGGTGCCATCACAGATGTGATGGTATGGGGGTGTGTTAGTTTCCATGCCATGGGCACTAACACACCCCCATACCATCACAGATGCTGGCTTTTGAACTTTGTGCTGGTAACAATCTGGATGGTCTTTTCCCTCTTTTGTCCAGAGGACGCGACGGCCACGATTTCCAAAAACAATTTGAAATGGTGGACTCGTCAGACCACAGCACACTTTTCCATTTTGCGTCTCTCCATTTCAAATGAGCTCAGGCCCAGAGAAGGCAGCAGCATTTATGGATGTTGTTGATGTATGGTTTTCGCTTTGCATAGCAGAGTTTTAACTTGCACTTGTAGATGTAGGGACGAACTGCGTTAACTGACAATGGTTTTCTGAAGTGCTCCTGAGCCCACATGGTAAGATCCTTTACACAATGATGTTGGTTTTTAATGCAGTGCCGCCTGAGGGATTGAAGGTCACGGGCATCCAATGTTGGTTTTTGGCCTTGCCGCTTACGTGTAGAAAGTTCTCCAGATTCTCTGAATTTTCTGATTATATTATGGACTGTAGATGATGGAATCCCTAAATTCCTTGCAATTGAACTTTGAGAAACATTGTTCTTAAACTGTTGGACTATTTTTTTCATGCAGTTGTTCACAAAGTGGTGATCCTCGCCCCATCTTTGCTTGTGAACGGCTGAGCCTTTTGGGGATGCTCCTTTTATACCCAATCATGACACTCACTTGTTTACAATTAACCTGTTCACCTGTGGAATGTTCCAAACAGGTGTTCTTTGAGCATTCATCAACTTTCCAAGTCTTTTGTTGCCACTGTCCCAGCTTTTTTGAAACGTGTTGCAGGCATCCATTTCAAAATAAGCAAATATTTGCACAAAAACAAAAAAGCCTATCAGTTCGAACATTAAATATCTTGTCTTTGTGGTGTATTCAATTGAATATAGGTTGAAGAGGATTTGCAAATCATTGTATTCTGTTTTTATTTAGATTTTATACAACGTTCCAACTTCATTGGAATTGGGGTTGTAATAAGATTCTCAGGGCCATCCAATCTCTGTACTCACAAAGCAAGAGCTGTGTATGGGTTTGGGTCCTCGGAAGTAACTCAGATTCATTTCCGGTGAAGGTTGGCCTCCGCCAGGGCAGCTCCTTGTCACCAATCCTGTTTGTGATATTCATGAACAAGATATCAAGGTGTAGTCAGGGAGGAGGGTCTTCAGTTTGGTGGGCTCAGGATCTCACCACTGCTTTTAGCAGATGATGTGGTCCTGTTAGCATCATCTTTCTTCCTATTGCACATTTCATTTGCACATTTTATTACTGTGAATTATTCAGTGTTTAGTGTATACATGCCGTACTGAGAGTGCGCAGCTCAAACCGAACGAACACTGGCTTTTGGCAGACAAAACTGTAGCGACAGAGAACTTTAATCCCTGAAAGTATTATGTAAAAGCTGTGTTGGTCAGTAAAAGGGCCTGAAATTGATGTCACTGCATAACTCATTGTAGTTGTGTGTTTAGTCTCTCATACAGAATGACGTGGATCTGTTAGACACCAGAAGGAACTGTGACAAGAGTAACCTCAGGGTAAAGCCGACCAAAGGAACAGCTGTTTTCTGGTACAACTACCTTTCTGATGGAAGAGGTAGAGTTTACAGAATAATATACCACACACTATACTAGACCTCACCCTTGTTTTAAATGTATATTAATCAATTACTAATGAAATTCAATGCAGCATTTTGTAATTTTCTTTAAAAATTTCTGAGAACATAATATTAAAATAGTCTGCCATTAAAAATCATGTTTTTTTTTTAAAGAAGACAATAGACATTTCGATAAGCCAGAGCAGAAAAATTAAAGCTTTGTCTTAATTTATAATTTTTATAAGCATCCCATTGTGTGTGTGAGAGGCAAGGTTTACTGATTGTCATAGTCACGGGCACACACATGATGTTGTTTTTTTTTTTTTTTTTAGACTATTTTTCGTTCAGTTTTCTCTGTGTGTTCTTTTCCTCCCTCGCAGTGAACCTATGCTTTCTGTAAAGGTTGTTCTGCAGAGCACTTGTGCGGGTTCTCTGTGTTTAGTTTCCCTCAGCACTTGGAGCAATGTACAGTTTTTTTCACCAGTTTACTTTGGGTTTGATGGGCACTTGACTCTTTTGCTTTTTACCCCCTGCTGGCCGAAGGCCTGAAGGGGGATTATGCCGTGGCGATTTCCTTCCTTCTGTCTGTCCATTTGTCCATCCCAAAGAAGGGTATAAGCATTCTCAAATCAACTCCTTGTTATAGGTTGGTAATTTGCATATTATCATATCATTTGACTTAGGCCAATTTTACCAGAGTGATGGTTAACAGAACTAGACACTACCACTTTCATGAGCTGGTGTCTTCATTCTGAAGTCAGCTGTCACATACATTTGTGCTCAGAAGTTTACATACCCTGGCAGAATTTTTGCTTTTTTGGCCATTTTTCAGAGAATATGAATGACAACACAAAAACTCTTTTTTCACTCATGGTTAGTGGTTGGGTGAAGCAGAGAAAAAAACGAGCACTCACAGGGACCAGGAGTGGAGGTGCACGGCTCAAAAACTAAGTCAATGTAAAAATATAGCCAGCAACACTCAAGTGTCCTTCTTAATAAAGGTTTTAATGACTCACGGCAAGGTGACAGGATCAAGAGCACAGACGCGTTTCGACTAGGTCTTCATCAGTGTGTAAGGCCGTTCAGGAAATGACGTCTTTTATGGTAACACCAATCAAAAACAGGTGTACAACCCCTGGCAAAAAGTATGGAATCACCGGCCTCGGAGGATGTTCATTCAGTTGTTTAATTTTGTAGAAAAAAAGCAGATCACAGACATGACACAAAACTAAACTCATTTCAAATGGCAACTTTCTGGCTTTAAGAAACACTATAAGAAATCAGGAAAAAAAAATTGTGGCAGTCAGTAACGGTTACTTTTTTAGACCAAGCAGAGGGAAAAAAATATGGAATCACTCAATTCTGAGGAAAAAATTATGGAATCATGAACAACAAAAGAACGATCCAACACATCACTAGTATTTTGTTGCACCACCTCTGGCTTTTATAACAGCGTGCAGTCTCTGAGGCATGGACTTAATGAGTGACAAACAGTACTCTTCATCATTCTGGCTCCAACTTTCTCTGATTTCTCTGATTTTCTTCAACTTCCACCAAAGATTTTCAATTGGATTGCGATCCGGACTATTTGCAGGCCATGACATTGACCCTATGTGTCTTTTTGCAAAGAATGCTTTCACAGTTTTTGCTCTATGGCAAGATGCATTATCATCTTGAAAAATGATTTCATCATCCCCAAACATCCTTTCAATTGATGGGATAAGAAAAGTGTCCAAAATATCAACGTAAACTTGTGCATTTATTGATGATGTAATGACAGCCATCTCCCCAGTGCCTTTACCTGACATGCAGCCCCATATCATCAATGACTGTGGAAATTTACATGTTCTCTTCAGGCAGTCATCTTTATAAATCTCATTGGAACGGCACCAAACAAAAGTTCCAGCATCATCACCTTGCCCAATGCAGATTCGAGATTCATCACTGAATATGACTTTCATCCAGTCATCCACAGTCCACGATTGCTTTTCCTTAGCCCATTGTAACCTTGTTTTTTCTGTTTAGGTGTTAATGATGGCTTTCGTTTAGCTTTTCTGTATGTAAATCCCATTTCCTTTAGGCGGTTTCTTACAGTTCGGTCACAGACGTTGACTCCAGTTTCCTCCCATTCGTTCCTCATTTGTTTTGTTGTGCATTTTCGATTTTTGATACATATTGCTTTAAGTTTTCTGTCTTGACGCTTTGATGTCTTCCTTGGTCTACCAGTATGTTTGCCTTTAACAACCTTCCCATGTTGTATTTGGTCCAGAGTTTAGACACAGCTGACTGTGAACAACCAATATCTTTTGCAACATTGCGTGATGATTTACCCTCTTTTAAGAGTTTGATAATCCCCTCCTTTGTTTCAATTGACATCTCTCGTGTTGGAGCCATGATTCATGTCAGTCCACTTGGTGCAACAGCTCTCCAAGGTGTGATCACGCCTTTTTAGATGCAGACTAACAAGCAGATCTGATTTTGATGCAGGTGTTAGTTTTGGGGATGAAAATTTACAGGGTGATTCCATAATTTATTCCTCAGAATTGAGTGAGTCCATATTTTTTTCCCTCTGCTTGGTCTAAAAAAGTAACCGTTACTGACTACCACAATTTTTTTTTCTTGATTTCTTATAGTGTTTCTTAAAGCCAGAAAGCTGCCATTTGAAATGACTTTAGTTTTGTGTCATGTCTGTGATCTGCTTTTTTTGTAAAAAAAATTAAACAACTGAATGAACATCCTCCGAGGCCGGTGATTCCATAATTTTTGCCAGGGGTTGTAGAACTCCACAAGACATGCAAATGCAGACATTACTAATAATAAACCAAAACATTCAAAAGCAGATAATAATGATAATAATAAGAAGAAGGAAATAAAAAGAAAAATAAGAAAAAGCCGACTGTAGAGAAAATACACTACAAAAAAATCTACACTGCAAAAAAAATTTTTTATACTACAAAAAAAAAAAACCACATCATCAACACGTAAGAGTACCAAAATGAGACCTACCAATATATAAAGGTCTACATCAACAGCTGTGGCTTGTATATACCACACATGGGCACCAGTGAACAAAGGCTTAAACTGAAACTACTGTCCTTAGGGCTACACACTTACAAAAAACAGTATATAAAAAGACATTCATAAAAAAATACAAAAACATATATCAATAACAATGAAGCTCATAAATAGAAACAATACAAATATAAAAAAACACACATCAAGCCTTTACAAAACCAAATAGGCATAGTAAAGGATAAAAAACACACCTGAAAAAAATATAAGTACAAGGCCCAAAAAAAGTAGGCACAAATAGAAAACCTATGACACATACAAATTTAAAGAAAGCAGCCCAACAGTAATTCCTCATTCATTCCCCTCAGAAATTCTGTTTGCAGTGTATGTATCCAAAATAGTTCCCACTGTAATAGAAGCTTCTCCCTGTTACCTCCCCGTCTAGGGGGTTCAACCATTTCTATACCTTGAAATCTGAGAGAACATACATCGTGGCCAGCACTCAAAAAATGTCTCGCCACCGAAGACTTTTCAACTCTGTTCCTAATGTTACTTTTATGTTCCGAGATGCGAGTCTTTAGTTCTCTCTTAGTCTTGCCCACATAACACAGGCCACAAGGGCATTTTAGCAAGTAAACAACAAACTTAGTTTTGCAGGAAATCCTGCTCTTCACCAAATATTTACAGCCCGAATGTGGATGTGTAAAGCAGCCCCCTTTAACCATTAGCGTTACACTGAACACAACCCCGGCAAGGATAATTCCCATTAGGCAGTGAAGACAAAAAATGTTCCGGGTGCATATATGTGTCTGTCTTAACAAGCTTGTCTCTCAGGTTAGGGGCTCTCTTATGGGCAAATATAGGCAACTCTTGAAACAAATGCCCAACTTGTGGATCACTTGACAAAATGTACCAATATTTCTTAACACTGTTTTTAAGATCTAGTGTGATATCCGAGAAAGTAGTGGTACACACCAACCATGAAGTATTGGACGGACGAGGTTTAGGAGTTAAAAGCGACCGTCTGTCAATTTGTTTGACCCTGTGCCAGCAGTCCACCAGTGTCTTTTTGTCATATCCTTTTACTAGAAATCTATTATAGAGTTCCTCTGCCTGTACATCAAAACTCTCCTCAGTACTACAAATTCTCCTTACTCTCAAAAATTGACTGAAAGGCAGACTCTTTTTAAGACCAGATGGATGATAACTAGTGAAATGCAGATAACTATTAGAGTCAGTCTTTTTCTTATACAGACTGGTACTAAAATAGTCATCCTTACACACATTCACATCAAGAAAAGAAACAGAATCAGAGCTAAATTCTAGCGTAAACTTAATAGTAGGCATCCTAAAATCAATATAAACCTTAAAATCCTCAAGCTGAGCCACAGATCCAGAAAAAATGAAAAAGATATCATCTATGTAGCGAAACCAACACTTTAAAAATGGTAAAAATGGATTATTATTGTATACAAAATCTTCTTCAAACTTGCCCATAAATAAATTGGCATAATTTGGACTACATACACTGCCCATACTAACACCTTGACATTGTAAAAAATAGGAATCCTCAAATTTGAAATAATTTCTATTCAAAATAAGTTCAGACATGTCCAAAAGGACGTTCATGGGAGGGACAGGATTATCTCTTGTATCAAGGAAAAACTTCAATGCTAGTAGCCCTTCAACATGTGGTACATTTGTATACAGACTGGCTACGTCCATTGTGCAGACAAGGTCCTCTTTTGTAACACTCTATATCGCCTCTAATGTATTAAGAAAATCAGTAGTGTCTTTAATAAATGACGGTAGCTGAAAAACCAGTTGTTTAATATGCTGATCAATATAAATAGAAATAGGCTCTGTAAGAGAGTCATTGCTGCAACAATGGGACATCCAGGTTCAACCAAACTCTTGTGTATCTTAGGAAGAGTGTAAAAAATAGGATGCACTGGATATCTTTGAAAAAGAAAATTAAATTCATCTAGTGTGATAAGTTTCTCATCCACTGATTTTTTGAGAAAAGAATACATTTCATCTTGAAATCTAACAGTGGGATCATATGAGAGAGGAGCATAAAAAGAATTATCACTCAGTTGCCGAAGAATCTCATTTCTATAACAGACTTTACTCTGAATAACCACAGCACCCCCTTATCCGCATTACGAGTAACAATATCAGTATCACTAGATACATTTTGCATTTTGTATCACTACTCTTAGCTTCATAGTGGAGTAGAGCAGAGAAGGATTTTCTTTCACCAAAACAGATCAAATCCAGGCTTGCATCTCAGATGTACCTTCTGGAAATTTGTAACTAAACTTTCAGGTCTTCTTTTTAAGAAAATCCTCCTCTATACCACTTTATCATGAAGATGGATAACTGGTGATACAAAATGCAAAGCTTGCACTGTGCATAATTTCTCCAATCACAGCCACATAAGCCTATAACTTCTCCTGGCTTGTCTGGGTGTCTTTCCTCACTCTTCTACTTCTTGCATAGTCACTCAGTTTTTGAGAACTGTCTACTCTATGCAGATTTACCATAGAGTGCCATACTGTTTGTATTTCGTCCACAAACTACCACAAAAGACTCCAAGCTGTCATTGATGTTAAAGGGGGCAATGCACAGTATTAAGAACAGGGGTATGTAAACTTTGGATCAGGTTCATTTGGGTAGTTCTCTTGTCATTTTGATTTAAAAAGAGGAAATACAGTTGTTTGACAATAAATGGCTTCACCCAACCACTAACCATGAGTAAAAAAAAGTTTTTGTGTTGTCATTCATATTCTCTGAAAAATGGTCAAAAAAGCCAAAATTCTGCCAGGGTATGTAAACTTTTGAGCACAACTGTACTTTAAAATGTTATTAGAATGTAGCAAGCTCTTGTACCCAGCAATATTTGCCAGCGGGGGGGGGGGGGGGGGGTATTGTGCTGTCAGAGCACTCTTGTTTTTACTTGTGTTTCTCTTGTTCCACCGTGCCTTTTTGTCATGTGTCCTCAATGGCACGTTAACAGATGAGCATCTTTATAAGGTGTCTCTTTTCACGTATGCCTTGCCAGATAGTCATCGTTCCATCCTGCTTTCTCACGCTCTTCTCATGTTCCCAGAGTTGCTAGTGAGTATTGCTAGTGTTACACTTAAAATATTTTTTTCTTTTACTTCTGCTGTGTACTTTGACTTCTGAGATTTGCCTCACATCTAAAGGATGCTGTTGCTAATTTTGAACTGCAATTTTGCTATTGACCTTTTGCCTTCAACTCTGATAATCCACCTGTTATGCCCTTTGAATGACCACTGCCAGTTATCAACTTACTGAACTGCTGTCTGGACTCCTTTCTGAGTAACTCTTGCTGGAGTTGGATTCTGTTGTTATGGACTAATCCTCAGTGTACTAACAAGTCTGTGAACCAGACCTGCAAGAAACATCACTGATCTCTGTCTTTCACTGTGTGGAGTCCACAGCCTGGTCCATGGCAAGTGACACTGACTTCACTGATGCTGCTGTGAATTTTGCGGAATCAATAAATGCCCTGATAGCAGCACTTGAGAAATGAGGAACTGGAGTGTTTGGTTTTGTGATTGTCCTCGATCAAGATTAAGGTACAGGCTTTCAGTTACTTCCTGGATGTGGCCATTAGATGTGTATCTGTATGGGGTGACAGTATTAAACTTGTAAAGACATTCAATTATCACAGCAGTGACATTTACGTGTCTGCGTACCCCACTTTTGAGATAGAAGATAGAAGACCTTTGGAAAGAGCTTAGGTAGTCATGAGGTCGCTGGAACAAGGTGTTTGGTGATACAGATAACAGCAGCACGAACATCCATGTCTTTATTGTCCTGATGCTTTATGTCATACAGTATGTTTGTGAGACTTGGACACTAACCAGTGACCGAAGCTGATACCTGTATGTGTTTGGTACTTGGTGTCTTCAGGGGATTCTTGGGTACCGCTGTAATTACTTTGTGTCAAGACTCAGACGAGGCATAGTACTTGCACTGTAAGGGAATGTTGGCTATGATATTTTGGCCATATGATGTGATTCTCTGAGCATGATCCAACACACAGGTGCTTCAGTGTTGAGGACTTCAGCAACTGGAAAAGGCAATGAGGAAATACCTTTTTTTTACCTGACTGCAGCAGATAGATTGTTACTTTCATTTCAAATGGTGGAGATGGACTGGTTGGTTGCTGGGTTGATTACCATCCAGGACCCAAAGAGGTTCTGTGGTGTAGTGGAGTGGGTGTGACCATGCACGGTACCAGCTCTTGCTCCCAGACCTGACATGATCATTCACAGCCACTAAATGTTGTAACCCCTTCCATATTGTCATAGATGTGATGATGGCTTCCCTCACGGGTCTCCTTTGTGCACAGTCACTCAGTTTTGAAAATAGCCTGCTCTAAGCAGATGTGCCATGTCATGCAATGCTACAACCCCAATTGCGTTCGTGTGTCATACATCATACGGACAAAATGAGGAGCCTTGGGGTAATTTTTGATCCCACGTTGTCTTTTGACCTCCACATCAGGGATGTTACTAGGACTGCTTTTTTCCATCTGAGAAATATAGCGAGGATCCGCCCCATCCTGTCCATGGCTGATGCTGAGACCCTGATTCATGCTTTTGTTGCTTCTAGACTAGATTATTGTAATGTTCTATTTTCAGGGTTACCACAGTCCAGCATTAGGGGTCTTCAGCTGGTTCAGAACGCTGCCGCCAGACTTCTGACACGTAGCAGAAGGTCTGAACATATCACACCCATTTTGGCATCTTTGCACTGGCTCCCTGTCTCTGTGAGAGCAGGTTTTAAGGTTTTGCTATCCGGTTAAGTGTGACGTAACGCATCATGTGATTTTCAACTTCCGGCTCCAAACAAAAAAGGCGCGCTGTCATTAACATTGAGAAATGCACTGAGACGATCTGATCAGGCTGCACTTACACCATTGCACATGGACAACAGCATTAACATCGCAACATAAAACTTTTTGTATACTGTGCCTAAAACTCTCCTGGATATATTAACTGGGTTTTTAGACATTGTTACTGCGTTTGTTTTATGTAAAAATGTCAGACGCTCAGGTTGTTTCTCCGTTTTTTTCAATGGGCGTTGCTGCGAGCTGCGATCGCTTCCTGTTCATGTCGTTTGGGGAGAAAGTGAAGTTTGCACTTTAACGTCCTGTTTATTGTAATAAATAATTTTTTTATTAACAAACAGACATATATATTTTACCTGTGCATAATAAAATATGTAAAGTAAAAGATAAACAAATTTTTATTAAGTGTTCTGACCATAGAGCCAAACAAATGCGTTTTACGGAGGTGAAGGCGGAGGAGGGACGGAGGTTTGCGCACAATGTAAACACAAACTAAACTTAAACTGTAAATCCTTAAAAGGATCATACAGACGTAACTTTAATTGTAAACTTGGAGGTCTTTGGACCCGGAAACAGACTTGTCACGTGATGCCTTACGTCAGCGCTTAACAACCGGATAGACTTATAAGGTTGTTCATGGACTGGTGGAACTGTACGTGCTGGCCTGGGCTTTGCGGTCGCAGGATGCGGGACTTCTCTGTTTTCCCAGGGTGAAGAAGAAGTCAGCAGGTCAAAGAGCCTTTTCGTATCGTGCACCCACCCTGTGGAACAGTCTTCCTACGACCATGAGGCAGTCTGAGTCCGTGGACATTTTTAAGTCAAGACTCAAAACCTATTTTTAATCTCTTTCTTATGAATAGTTTTTATTTTTGTTTTATTCTTTTACTTCTGTTTTTATTTATGTATTTGATTTTTTTTTTATTCATTTTTAATTATTTATTACATTTTATGTTGACTTGTTTTATGTAAGGTGCCTTGAGATGGCTTTTGCTGTGATTTGGCGCATTATAAGCTAATTAAATTAAATTAATTAAATTAATTCCAATGAAGTTGGGACGTTGTGTAAAATGTAGGTAAAAACAGAATACAATGATTTGCAAATCCTCTTCAACCTATTGTAGCAGGGTGAAGTCCGGATTGAAATGATGTTCCCGCTGGCTTGGCTAACAGGGAATTCCCCGTTGGCTGACCTGGTAGAGTTCTGGTCTTTAGTTCGAGCAGTCCAGGGTTCGATCCCACCACCGTCCCGGCCACAAAGGTCCTCCGGTCACACTATATTCAATGGAATACACTACAAAGACAGGATATTTCATGTTCAGACTGATAAACTTTATTGTTTTTGTGCAAATATTTGCTTATTTTTAAATGGATGCCTGCAACACGTTTCAAAAAAGCTGGGACAGTTTACCAATATGTTACATCACTTTTCCTTCTAACAACACTCAATAAGCATTTGGGAACTGAGGACACTAATTGTTGAAGCTTTGTAGGTGGATTTCTTTCCCATTCTTGCTTGATCGCCTTGGGGCAACTGTTTGTTGTGATTTGGCGCTATATAAGAAAAAAGTTGATTGATTGATTGATTGATTGATGTACGAATTCAGTCGTTCAAGAGTCTGGGGTCTCCGTTGTCGTATTTTGCGCTTCATAATGTGCCACACATTTTCAGTGGGCGACAGGTCTGGACTGCAGGCAGGCCAGTCTAGTACCCACACTCTTTTACTTCGAAGCCACGCTGTTGTAACACGTGCAGAATGTGGCTTGGCATTGTCTTGCTGAAATAAGCAGGGACGTCCCTGAAAAATACGTTGCTTGGATGGCAGCATGTGTTGCTCCAAAACCTGGATGTACCTTTCAGCATTGATGGTGCCATCACAGATGTGTAAGTTGCCCATCCCATGGGCACTAACACACCCCCATACCATCACAGATGCTGGCTTTTGAAGTTTGTCCTGGTAACAACCTGGATGGTCTTTTTCCTCTTTTGTCCAGAGGACACGACGTCCATGATTTCCAAAAACAATTTGAAATGTGGACTCATCAGACCACAGCACACTTTTCCACTTTGCATCTGTCCATTTCAAATGAGCTCGGGCCCAGAGAAGGCGGCTTCGTTTTTGGATGTTGTTCATGTATGGCTTTCGCTTTGCATGGTAGAGTTTTAACTTGCACTTGTAGATGTAGTGACGAACTGTGTCAACTGACAATGGTTTTCTGAAGTGTTCCTGAGCCCACACGGTAAGCTCCTTTACACAATGATGTTGGTTTTTAATGGATTGCTGCCTAAGAGATCAAAGGTCACAGGTGACCTTTAGAGTTGCCGCTTACGTGTAGAAAGTTCTCCAGATTCTCTGAATCTTCTGATTATATTATTGACTGTAGATGATGGAATCCCTAAATTACTTACACACAAAGTGGTGATCCTTGCCCCATCTTTGTTTCTGAACGGCCAAGCCTGTTTCCAATTAACCTGTTCACCTGTGGAATGTTCCAAACAGGTGTTCTCTGAGCATTCATCAACTTTCCCAGTCTTTTGTTGCCCCGTCCCAGCTTTTTTGAACCGTGTTGCAGGTATCTATTTCAAAATGAGCAAATATTTGCACAAAAACAATAAAGTCTATCAGTTTGAACATTAAATATCTTGTCTTTGTGGTGTACTCAATTGAACATAGGTTGAAGAGGATTTGAAAATCATTATATTCTGTTTTTCTTTATATTTTACACAACGTCCCAACTTCGTTGGAATTGGGGTTGTATATTTTTTAGTGATTGTTGGAACTAGATTCCAAGAGATTTGCAACACTTGAATTTTTTTTAAAATACTTGTTTAACCTGCTGACTTGCCAATAAAAATGACCTCTGGCCGCTTAAACACGCCAAACCACACACAAAAGTACTGCAATTTTGGCACCATTTGTCTGATCTGGATAAAATTGCCCTCAAAGATTAAGTCTTTGCACTATGAGCACATGCTCATATGTACTAACACCAATATGATGTAGTAGTCAATGAAAATAAACTTCCACTGTCTCCACATGGACAAAATTACAATAAAAGCATTCCAGTATATATAAATGAGGTTTTTTTTTATGTTTGTTTATTTGTTTTTGTTCTTAACAGGCTGGATGGGGGAGCAGGATGAATATGCAATACATGGAGGCTGTGTGGTCACCCATGGCAACAAGTGGATTGCCAATAAATGGATCAACATTGATCCAGACTACCAGCGCCAAGCTCGCTACCAGCAGCTGGTGTCAGAGCAGCCAGAGGAAGATGATGATGATGATGAAAGCCTGACTCTTAACCATAACCATAACTCGCACATTTCCAGCATCCATCAAGAGTTGTAGCCTTGTGCTGTGGAGAGTATATTAGAAAGTTTGATTCAGGGAATGAGGTCACAGTGATTTTATGCAAATACGAATAACATAGGTGAGCTTTTGTTTCCCGTTTTCCCCATTTTAGGAATGTTGCCCTATAAACTCATTAAGAGTTCAAAGAAACTTTCCCTTTTGCATGTTAACGTTTGCCATCACTCTGGGTAAACACTGCACTTCCTATGCCCCATTTAGTTATTGCTGCTGTAAACCAAAAAGGCTCACACACTGTCACTGTAATGCATGTTTTCTCTCTTGAATTGCTTATTTATTTATTTATTTTACATTAAGTACTCATTATATTGTTCAGATGTCCCATTTGATTCGTTCTTCCTCCTGTGAGTTTGAGAGGTTTTCCATGTTTGCTTGTTAATGTTCGGCCATGAGTCTAGATAGTGGTGTTGACCTGAAATAAATGCTTTTATACAACACAAGGAAAATTGCACTTTTTTGGCCTAATCTCCCATAACAGAAATAGACATTTGGGATACCCCAAAAGCATTTGTGATACTTTGCTCTACTGATTCTACACCTGTTGTCAAGACAGAGGCCTGGCAGACTACTTTTATCTAAAGCAATTTACAATGACATCAATGTCAAGATGCTCCACACACACAGAGTGCACACCAGGAGAGACGCAGCCTTACAATGATAACGTCAGGTCATAAGTATGTCATGAAAACTTGTTTAGCCCAACTGCAACATTGCCGTGAGAAACTATCAAGGATTTTATATAGTTCATGCTCTTATTATCATTTATTTTCTTTAGTTTATGCTTATATTATTATTATTTATTTTCTTATAGTTTATGCTTATTATTTTTCCTCTTTGTGAGAAGAGGAGGTTTTAGAAAGAAAGACTTGTTGTCTGCATTCTTCATGATTGAGCAAACTATTTTTCATTTTGCCTTATCCTGCTTTGACGAGCCACAAGGCTCATGTTGCAGGAATGGAAGGTTTCAGCCATTACCTCGCTTTGCTATCACCCTCTTGCAGACATGACTCATGTAACCTCTCCCGACTGTCCTTGTTTGTTTTTTCTCATGTTGAACTAAATAAAAGGCTGGGCCAGAGGAGGAGATTTTAGGAGAGCTTTGTAGCTGAGCACTTACAAGCTGCTTCATTGTTCTCCTCTGCGCAGAGCAAAAAATATATATATTTGTCTCTCTCTGACTGGTTTCTTTTCAGTGTTTCTGCCTCTCATTTCTTTAAAAACGGGGTGCAAACCCAACAGTTTTTTCTTGGCGCCCAACGTGGGGTGTCGACAGATCTTCTCGAGCGAACGGAGGAAGACACGCCACAGACTGTGCACAGCCAATTCCACTAGAGGGATCGAAGTCCTGAGGAGTGAATTCTCCGTCGGGCCGGTGACTATAGACGTCCACCTCCGCTTGCTGCAGTAGATTGACGACGCCTCCGATCCAAATGAGGGGCGCAACAAATTAACGTAAGTAATTACTGCCTGCCTGTGAGGAAAATATGTTGAGGAGGGGTTCGAGTCCCCATCCGGAATAAAGTGCGGGGGAGGGAGTTAGAGTCTCCGGTCCTGCCGGCACAGGTGGCAGAGGGGTTCGAGTCCCCATCCGGCTGAGAAATACAGGGGGAGTAAGAATAAATTTCAGGAGAAGCAGTTAGAGAGACGCAAATTAACTGATTATTTCAAAAGTGAAACTAAGTGTGTTTGTGGTATGAATGAGAGAAAATTCTGTTTTTGTTGTAAGGATTTTGTTGTTATTTATGTCTTGATATAAAATGATTTATTATTATTATTATTATTATTTTTTTAGATGAGGGCTTGTCTGTAATTGCAATCATTGATGAAATCTGTAATTTATTTTGTATATGTGTGAGAGTTGGAGCGGTTGTGGGAGTGTGTGTGTATGTGACAGTGTCGGACTGTGTGGTATTGTTTGACTGAGTATTCCTTAGTAATAATAAAAGAATGAGACTGTGAGTGACTGAAGCACGGACAGCTTGATATCCCATTTTATCAGGGGATAAAAGTGGAGCCGTTGTCTGCAAAGTAGGTCATTTTAAGTCCATACGCACCACACTCACATATTCCCGACGAGTCTGCAAAGAGGGGGATTCCAAGGAAGGTCCACCCCATGGGGTAGAAGCTTGACCTGAACTTTGCAGAGTGAAGGGGAATAGGTGAACAACATGGGAAACACATGCACAGAAAATAAGCCCCTATTTCAGGGCGACGAAAAATACATGCACAAACGCAATCCGGAAAATCTGAAGTACATAACTAAATGGAAAAAGAAATATGGCTTTTCAGGTAAATTGGTTGTGCCAGATTGTGAAGGTTTGGTGTTAAAACGTACAGCAGCAGCAGCAAATAAAAAGGGTAACAGAAAAGTAAGAAAAGAAGGAGAAATAGAGTGTGCAAAAGTATGGCTCAGTGAAGCACAGATGAGAGTAGAGGCCATAAAGAGGAAAAAAAGACGAGAAAGGAAAGTCAGAGGGGAAAGTAATGTTTGTAAAACCTGAAGATAATGAGACGGCCATGAGAGGCCGTGAAGTAAATCCATCCCTGCAGCCACAAAATCAGGCTGCAGTAAGACAAGCGGCACCAACAGTGGCTCCACCACTGGTAAAGGACCCGATTTTTGACCCTAATTATCCCCAGAGGAGTTCTGAAGGTCCGTCATATGACCCAATAAGCTCACTGTATCCAAATCCATTTTTGGATAATCAGAGGGTGGAATTTTCAACTGTATTGACCCCGCCTGCGGCAACAAATTATTTAATGCCCGAAAAATACATTTTGAGAGACAGGGCTATGATTAGGCCACCTCTAAAATACGGTTTCAATATATCCCCAGATCACAGTTTTATTGCTCCAATGATCCAGGTCCCAAACCCAAATATAGCTCAAGGACAGCCGCCATTCCTTCATGTCTTCCATCCATGGACACCAGAAGAGGCAGCAAAGGCCGTGTCTGGCCTGCCAGACCCACAACCTGATGTGGAAGAGTGGGTAAAAGGAATGGAGGACATTATAAAAGCGTATAGGTTGAATGGCTGTGAAGTAGGACAGGCCATACAATTGGCTCTGGGACGAAACTGGGTCCACGTGAGAGGGACATTTACAGGACGTGCTGCAGACGGCACGGTCCTACCACATGGGAATGAGGAAGATCCGGCAGCGGCGTTACAGGCTCAAATAACCGATCTAATGACCAGAGTTAAAAACAAGTTTAAACAGAAAGCGGACTATGGTAAAATAAATGCGTGTAAACAAAAGGCAGATGAGGATGTGGATGATTATAATCAGCGTTTAGGGACAGTTTTCCGTGCAAACAGCGGTATACCGCATAGTGATGATCAAGCAGGAGCATATCAAAATCAGCTGAAACAAGCCCTCCTGAATGGTTTGAAGCCAGAAATTAGTGCATGGATCAGAAAGCACAATGTGACCACTGACTCGGATGATAGATTAAGTCCTGGAAACATGTACTTCTCTGTCATAGACATCAGTAATGCATTTTTCTCAGTACATGTTCATCCAGACTCTCAATTTTGGTTTGCTTTTACATTCAAAGGGAAAAGATATACATATACAAGACTCCCTCAAGGTTTTGCTGACAGTCCGACCATTTTTACACAAGCAATAAATTGTTGCTTATCTTCATTTACTCCACCAGAAGATTCACAAATCTTGGTGTATGTAGATGATATTTTGGTGGCAGGAAAGACAAAAGACAGCTGTACAAAATGTACTATGATGCTTTTGCAACATTTGGCAGAAACAGGAAGTAAAATTAAAAAGCAAAAGTTGCAGTTTGTGCAACCACAAGTGACTTATTTAGGCCATGCCCTATCAGCTGAGGGGAAACAAATACAAGACGATCGAAAGCACGCTATTCTCAAAACACCTAAACCGTCAACAAAAAAGGAAATGATGACTTTCTTAGGTATCTGTAATTATTGCAGAGCCTGGATTCCATGTTATGCAGAGAAGGTGCAGAAATTGCAGGATTTAATACATTCTATACCAATGGCTATGACTGACAAAATACAGTGGAATAAAGAAGCTGAAGAACAGTTTACAGCTCTTAAACAAGAATTTGTGAGTTCCACAGTATTATCTCTGCCCAATTATGCCAAGCCATTCACTCTCATGGTGGACACAAAACAGGGATTCATGTGTGCAGTCTTGCTACAACAACATGGTAATAAAAATAAACCAGTTGGATACATTCTTATCGCCTGCTAGACAGATAGCATATACCGCAATGCTATTGTCTCAGCCACAGATTACCATTGAAAGATGCAACACCTTGAATCCTGCCACGCTCCTACCTACTGAGACAGACGGTGAACCGCATGATTGTTTGGCAGACACACAGAAACAACAATTACCTCGACCAGACTTAACAGACGAACCATTTACAGATGGACTACATTACTTTGTGGATGACTCATGTTTCAAAGATCAGAAAGGACAGACATTAACAGGCTATGCTGTTGTTCAATTACCAAATGCTGTTATTGAAGCAAAACAGATCGATCATTTTAAATCAGCCCAAGCTGCAGAACTCATTGCATTAACCAGAGCTTGTATCTTGGCTAAAGGACAGAAACTGACAGTCTATACAGATAGTCAATATGCATTTTCAACAATTTGGTTCTTTGCAAAACAATGGCAACAAAGAGGTATGATAACCTCTACAGCAGGGGTAGGCAACCTGTTCCAGAAAGAGCCATGAGGGTGCAGGTTTTCTTTGCAGCCACTGACTCCACCAGGTGATTTTACTGATTAATATCACTTTGAGCAGATGGAATCAGTTAATCAGTGAAATCACCTGGTGGAGTCAGTGGCTGCAAAGAAAACCTGCACCCTCATGGCTCTTTCTGGAACAGGTTGCCTACCCCTGCTCTACAGGGAAACCAGTGACACATGCAGGCTTACTCACAAATTTGCTAGAAGCAGTGACATTACCATCACACCTGGCATTATGTAAATGCGCAGCCCACACCAGAGGTACAGATTTTGTCTCCAGAGGAAACTGCCTGGCAGACAAAATAGCGAAAGAAGCAGCAGCTGGTCGATATGGTACTTCTTCTATTTACACAGTTCAGATAGACAATGAACCATTAATAGATTGACCTTTTATTGGATATGCAAAAACAGGCACCAGCGCAGGAACGACATTTGTGGTTGAAAAATGGGGCAACCCCAAACCCCAAAGGACTTTATTGTGTACATAACAAACCCATCCTACCCAAAAGCTTATTCAAAGCAGCCGCAATTGCGACGCATGGGTTAACGCATGTGTCGACAGGGGGGATGGTATATATGGTAGACCAATACTTTACTACCTATGGATTTAATTTATACTCAAAAAATTTTTGTAAAGCCTGTGTTACCTGATTGAAACACAACCCACAGGGAAATATAAGACCCCGGAGAGGGCAATTCCCAAAACCACAGTATCCTTTTCAAATTGTTCATATAGACTTTATTGAACTAAATCGATGTGGACCTTATCAATACTGTCTAGTATTAATTGATGCCTTTTCAAAATGGGTAGAAATTGTTCCATCACAAAAAGCAGATGCTTTAACAGTAGCAAAAGCATTGTGTAAGACAATTATTCCGTATTATGGAATACCAGAGACATTGTACAGTGATAATGGAACACATTTTGTAAATGAAGTTGTACAAAGAGTAGCAGAACACATGAAAATTAAGTTAAAACATCATTGTGCTTACCACCCACAAAGTGCAGGATTAGTGGAAAGGACAAATGGCACAATAAAAACAAGACTAAGGAAATGTATGGAAGAGACAAAATGAACCTGGATTGAATGTTTGGACCTAGTAAAATTGTATATGAGAATAACACCAACACCATCAGGTTTAACACCATTCGAGATACTTTATGGACGACCATATCGTCTACCAATTTTTGACATGGATACTAAAATAGCAGATGAGGAACAAACATTAGCAGATTTTATGAAAAAGACATTAACACAGAAAGAGATAACTCAAACACATTTACTGCCGAATAATTTTGATCTCCCACAGGACGGCCTTCCAGTAGTCCAGCCAGGAGACTGGGTATTCATCAGAGTGATTAAGAGGAAGAACTGGTCCAGTCCTCGTTGGGAAGGTCCATACCAAGTGCTGTTAACAACACCAACTGCAGTAAAGATAGCAGAGAGATCAACGTGGATACATCTAAGTTACTGTAAGATACAGCGTGTGTTGGCTGCCTCCACAGTGTAAGGGGAAGTCTGGCTACAAAGGGAGGCTATTTAATTAGCAATAGATTGTCTCAACGCCAGTGAAGCAGGGAGATCCTTGCACTATTAGGTGAGGTTGGTTAACAACACTGTATCCTAGCAATCATGACTGAACTACAGCAGACCCCGGAGCGGCGTGCTCAGCGCCGCCGCTGCCGGACTGTTGGTAGGGCAGCCGGTTGCGTTGTGATCTTGGTGTGTTTCATGCTCCTCGGATTCCTGGCCTGGTGGTTGACCCAAGAATTGCAGCTCACTGTGGACCGAGCCAGAGAACAACGGAAGCAACATCAGAAGAGGTTTATTCATAATGTGAATGAGACAGATGGACACCCTCATATATACCATACTAATTTGTGGTACAGATATGTTCATTTATTGGCTATGGAATTACGTTACTAATTGTTATGTTTGTTCGCAAATGCCTATACCCTCAACACACCCAGCTCTGACGGCTAAACCGTACCCTGCTAGGGTGACAGAATGTCCTATCATACGGATGCATAATCAAACTGTATTTCGGGGGCAACAGTTCTCAGCAAATCTGACAAGACGTAACACCACTTGCCTCAGTGCAACCACTTATATGATAGGGATTTCAACAGAAGACGTGCAAGCGTGCCCAAGTGCTGCTCCATTGACTAGACTGAAGGGAAATGTAAAAATATCATCACGTTAAATTGTCATCACAACGGCCATTCCCGATTTGCTTTTACGGGACAGGGAATAAAACTAGGTAAAATTAAGAAACGTCTGTGTACCCAAACGTATGTTTTATCAAATAATTTAAGCCTAACCAAAACATTATGTGGATGGTACTTATCTTCATCACATTGGACGGGGATGTAATTATACAGGCTCCTGTCCATGGGGAACGGATGAATCATGTGCTTATGTTAGTAAGTTTTTGCTACCACCGGTAAATGGTACTCCGGTGTACGATGACATCTATTGGCTTTGTGGTTCCAGGCTGTACATGAGTCTCCCACCAAATTGGGGTGGTGTGTGTGCACCTACCCAGGTGACTGACCATACATATGTGGTAGTGCCAAGGACCTCCACAGAGAAGAATGGCAGCACCAGACGGAGGAGATCGATATACCCAGATGTGTTACCACATGATCACATGTGGGGCTCGGATGTACCAAAGGACCAAAAATTGTGGTCTGTAGGAGATAAAATAGCACATTCATTGTTCCCCTGGATAGGAGTGGTAAAAAATTCATTAATGATTGAAACTCTGAATTATCGATTGGGCTGTTCATGAATGTAACTGAGAAAATAGTAGCAGCTCAAAACACTGAAATAGATGCTTTACGTACCATGGTGATGCAAAATCGCATGGTTTTAGACTTGCTTACTGGTTCACAGGGAGGAGTTTGTGTTCTGCTGAACACAACATGCTGTACTTTCATCCCAGACTCCATTCATTCAGTGGATGTGCAGGATGCATTGGAAGAGCTGAATAAACTTCATGATGCAATGCATAAAGACACCCTAGCCGTGAACCGGTGGAATCCCTGGTCCTGGTTGACTTCAGGACCATGGTGGCAGTTACTATTGAAAATGGTGACACCAGTTATTATAGTCCTAATTCTGATTGGACTTTGCATGTGTTGTGTGATCCCTTGTATCAAAACAATGGTTGGCAAAATGGTGTCAAATACATTTGTACAGTGTAATCTGGCTTTCCAACAAATTATGCCAAAATATCAAGCATTGAAACAGTCAGACCTTAGTGGAGAAAACTATAATGACTGTGTTGAGAATTATGATGATATTGAAAAGCTCACAACTCCAGTTCAAGCTTGAACTGTTGACGTGATGAGTTAACACACTCTTAGCCTATGAAGCTTTAGCTGAAAATGTAATAAGACAAGTGGTTAAAGTGGACAAATTTTCTATTGAAGTGTGTTTTGGACATGACAACCTTATGTAAATAAACGATAAACAGGGAGGATTATGTCAAGGATTTTATATAGTTCATGCTCTTATTATCATTTATTTTCTTTAGTTTATGCTTATATTATTATTATTTTCTTTAGTTTATGCTTATATTATTATTATTTATTTTCTTATAGTTTATGCTTATTATTTTTCCTCTTTGTGCGAAGAGGAGGTTTTAGAAAGAAAGACTTGTTGTCTGCATTCTTCATGATTGAGCAAACTATTTTTCATTTTGCCTTATCCTGCCTTGACGAGCCACAAGGCTCATGTTGCAGGAATGGAAGGTTTCAGCCGTTACCTTGCTTTGCTGTCACCCTCTTGCAGACATGACTCGTGTAACCTCTCCCGACTGTCCTTGTTTGTTTTTTCTCATGTTGAACTAAATAAAAGGCTGGGCCAGAGGAGGAGATTTTAGGAGAGCTTTGTAGCTGAGCACTTACAAGCTGCTTCATTGTTCTCCTCTGCGCAGAGCAAAAAATATATATATTTGTCTCTCTCTGACTGGTTTCTTTTCAGTGTTTTTGCCTCTCATTTCTTTAAAAACGGGGTGCAAACCCAACAGAAACCAACACTGATGGGAATGATACTGTTATGGTAATCTAACTAATTACTGTTTAATTCGCTACAACGCCGTTTTTGTTATTGACATTAAAATGTGGCGTGTTATTAAGTTCATTGAAGCCTTTTTCATCTGCAGACTCTCAGCAGAACTGCAAAGTTCTTTGGTGGTGGTGGTGGTGGTGGGGGGGGTTTGGTTGAAGTAGAGTGGCTTGATAGAGTGGTGACATGACGAGTCCAAAAAAAAAAAAAAAAAATCGGTCATGTGACTCATGGTGCCATCTTGGGTTCAAAATAGCGTTCGCTGCTAATGTGTCTGCATGTAAATCCAGCTATTTATTTATTTGATGAAAATGACAGGTTGTTGTGCATTTGGATGCACAAATAGACACAACAAGGGCTTCAAGATGTACAGATTCCCTTCAGATACGAACAGAAGAAAAATTTGGGAAAAGTCAGTCGTGTGGGATGGAAGCGACTTCATCATCAAAGGTTTGAGAGGTAAATTTATTGTTCAGTCCCATGTACAGTAAAACTCACCCGTCGTCATATAAACCAGATATTCGCAGTCACCTGACAAAAAAAGTCCCAAAGTTTTTGTATAGTTTTCCATGTAATAAACATCGTATATAACTGATTTTGTACAGCAGATTTTAGCTCACATCCGATAAAGTGTCCCATCCAATCGCAATGTATTAAACCCCTCGCATGTGGGACCAGAGACATTAAAAGTCTGACCGTTTATTTTTCTCACACCGTGCTCAGACTCGGAGCCGCAGCCTGACGCACACTTGTTAAATCCTCAGACACAGCAAAAGGCTGTGATTTGACACTTTGTTGCTTTCAATCCTTTGTGTCTCATCATATTTTAATAGTTTTTACATTGCGCAAGCAGGTAACATTTTCATAATGGATCAAATACATTTGGCAGAAAAAAAAAATCCAGAGGAAATTTTGACACAGTGATTAACAGTAGTGGGCACAGTTCCCTTAATCTGCTAACCACTAATTATCGAAGCTAATGTTTTCATTATCGGATTAGCTTTTCAGATAACTTTGAAAACCGTCATCGGAGCAATTATCTTCCGATAAATTTTGGCCCGATATTTTTTAGGCCGCTAACATATTATTGCAAGCTTAGTGAATAAAGCTTTAACAGTTAACAAACATTTTTAAAGTCTGATATCAAAGATTTTAAAGCCTACCTGTTAAATGTTTTGTAGTAGACATAGAGTTCTATCCTCTACAGACAAAGGAGAGCTGGTTTCAGGAGAAACCACTCTATCCTCTGCAATCAGGCAACTGGTCACAGAAAAAACCCCAAAATGAGAGCCAAAAAACCCCCCCCATTTCTCTTGACAATGTACTAACTAGCCGAGGATATCACCCAAGTCATCCAGAGGTATACAGTTTTAACTTATGGTTAAAATTTTAACCAAACAAATTTCGGACAAGTCGGAAGAAATCTCAAGCAGACCAGACTCAAGGGGATGACCCTCTGCTTGGGCCATGCTACAGACATAAATTACAGAACAATTCACAGAAACAATTCACAAAACAAATATACGTATAGGAAATGCCGTTGGTGCACAGGACAGGAGGATATATTGTGCCTAAAAGTCTCATGAATATATTCTCTGGGTTTATAGACGTTGTTATTGTGTTTGTTTTGTGTAAAAATGCTAGAAGAAGCTCAGGTTGCTTCTCTGTTATTTTCAAATGGAATCACTGTGAGCTGCAATCGCTTCCTGTTTGTTCTATAATGTCCTGATTATTAAGAGAGGAGCTGAGCTGTTGACCGATCACCACCTGGTGGTGAGTTGGATCCGCTGGGAGGGGAGGAAGCTGGTCAGACCTGGCAGGCCCAAACGTATCGTGAGGGTCTGCTGGGAACGAATGGCAGAACCCTCTGTGAGCAAGGTCATCAACTCCCACCTATGGGAGAGCTTCTCCCAGATCCCGGGGGAGGTTGGAGACACGGAGTCCGAGTGGACCATGTTCTCCACCTCCATTGTTGAAGCGGCTGCTCGTAGCTGTGGTCGCAGGGTCTCTGGTGCCTGTTGCAGCAGCAATCCCCAAACCCGGTGGTGGACGCCAGAAGTAAGGGATTCCGTTAAGCTGAAGAAGGAGTCCTAATTGTCTTTGTTGGCAGGTGGGACTCCAGAGGCAGCTGACAGGTACTGGCTGGCCAAGTGTGCTGCAGCCTGTGTGGTCACAGAGACAAAGACTCGGGTCTGGGAAGAGTTTGGGGAAGCCACGGAGGAGGACTATTGGTCAGCCTCGAACAAATTCTGGCAAACCATCTGACTGGCCTCCTGTCCAGGGTGTACCTCGCCTCACACCCTATAACTGCTGGGATAGGCTGCAGCCCCCCGCGACCCGATCTTGGATAAGCGGCTGAAGATGTGTGTGTGTGTGTGTGAGTCCATAATGAGATGTTCTGCTTGTAACACTGTTAACAGTTAAGATAAATACGAGGTCTGTTAGAAAACTATCCAACCTTTTTATTTTTTTTAAAAACTATATGGATTTGAATCGTGCGCTTGCATCAGCCAAGCTTGAACCTTTGTGCGCATGCGTGAGTTTTTTCACACCTGTCGGTTGCGTCATTCACCTGTGGGCAGGTTTTGAGTGAGCACTGGTCCACCCCCCTCGTCGGATTTTCATTGCCGGGGAAATGGCTGAGCAATTGGAGCAGCGTTGAATCAAATTTTTCCAGAAACTGAGAGACAGCCAGGTGGAAACCATTTGGAAGATTCAGACGGCTTTCGGTGAGGATACTCTGGGCGTCACACAGATTAAGGAGCATTACAACCGGATTAAAGACGGCCCACAGCGGCGGAGGGTGCGCCGCGCTTCGAGCGGCCATCGACAGGCTGAAACGACCAGATCATTTCCAAAGTGAACGCTGTGTTGATCCGGGACATCGTGTGACTACCAGAGAAACTGCAGAAGAGGTGGACATCAGCACTTTTGCGGCACATTCCACTGTTACAGGAGATTTTGTAATGAAAGATGTGCGGAGGAATTCGCGCGTAGGGACGGAGCCGCAATGGCGCACAACAAAAAGCACGTCCGTATTGGAAGTCTCACAGGACAAGTTGTGACATGCCCAGCTGTTACACAATTTCTCGGATACTCACTCGACTGAAAAGCCACAGAAAGCTGTCTGAATCTTCCGAATGGTTTCCAACACGGACGTGCTTTTTGTTGTGCGCCATTGCGGCTCCGTCCCGATGCGCGAATTCCTCCGCACGTCTTTCATTACAAAATCTCCTGTAACAGTGGAATGTTCCGCAAAAGTGCTGATGTCACTTCTTCTGCAATTTCGTCTGGTAGTCAGACGATGTCCCGGATCAACACAGTCCTCTTTTATAAAAAGTAACATAAGGACATCTTTCTTTACCTCATATTTAACTGTTGACAGCACTGTAACAGTAAAACTTACAATTTCTAACCTACATTGTTTCTAAATGTAACTATTAAACTCTTTGTAACATTTACATTCTTTGTAAACATTTTAGTTGTTGAAATTATTATTATTATTATATTTTTATATATAGTATGCAGCCGATCTGCTCTGTGTCAGCCTGATCCTGTCACATCTCAGAAGCTAACCAGTGCGGGACCTGGTTAGTACTTGGATGGGAGACCTCTTTGGAACACCAGCAGCTGTGTGTGTTAACACTGGAGTTGCATCAGGAAGGGCATCTGGCGTAAAACCTGTGCCAAGTATCAATGCGGATCTGGTTGTATTCGCTGTGGCGACCCCGAAAACAAAAAACGGGAGCAGCCGAATGGATAACCATTTTTATAAGTAGTATGAGTAGTAGTAACAATATGAAAAAATGTCTTCAAAAATGGACCTTTAATCTAGGGCTGTTGTGGGGAGCCATGCCCCCCCGCTATGCTCCTTTCCCACATGGATTTACTGGCTTGCTGTTTGAGCAGAAGAATGGATAACGTTTATTTATGCAGAAAACACAAATGAAGTGATTGTTGGCCAGGTTAAACAGATTTAGGGACAAATATTAATTGTTTCATTATGATAATATTGAACAGAAGTTATATTTATATTATTTTTCTTATTCCATACACAAACAAAAAGGTAATGAAACATGAAATGCTGTTTATAGCTCAAACCACATCGATCAAGTCATTATCAATACAAATAGAAATACGTAACATGCAAATTAATGATCTCCTGAAAACCAAGTTAATCTCTATGCATCCTGACGTCTTAAAAAACTGTAGTGTAATTTAAATTGGATGCCATATATAAAGCCACACTAGTTTAAATTAATTTTCAATAATAATTTGTCTTAATATATTAAGTTCTGTTTTTTGAAAGATGTGAGCATAGACTTGCTCTTTAAGAGAACACTGACATGAAATCTGAATCCGGCTTTGGAGCATGCGTCATATCACTCCTTTAAAGACCTGAGTGCATGTGACAGACACCACCAAACAAGAAGTGAGAATTAGCCCAAACATAATGCTTCAAAACGCAAGATAACAGAACTCTGTATTGCAAAATAACTCACATTTGTTAATAGCTCTATGTTAAAATCCTACTGTTCACTGATCCTTCAATCCCTTGAGGCCCAATTGCTGGAAAACAGATCAGTGTCTATTTTTGGGTTAGTAACTCACAGGCCTACACCAGTGGAGGGGGCACATAGTTTTGTCTTTGGCAACTGCTCAGACCTTCTGTAGCCCCCATCTGATACATTTAGAAACATTAACAACACATGCTGCCCGATGAAAAACATCAACATTTACTGATGTTATCAGACCAGCCAACGATAACGACAAGATTTTCAGAAATAAGAGGAGCTGATGAAATTGGTAAGGATTTTTATGGGGAACTGAATGTTCCAAGATGTAGATCAGCTATAATGATAACATCTAATGACACACAACTTTGTAGGCATTTGCAAGAAAATAGTCTTTAATTGTTAAAATATTTATGTGCCAGTTACAGCTCAATTGGTAAGGTGGTTATTCACTGATTGAAAGGTTGGTTGGTTTGATCCACAACTGTGGCAGTGTGTTTAAGTGTTGTTGAGCAAGACAACTCCTAACCTGCTCAACCTTGTGGCACTATGCTTGTTCAGACTGTCAGTGAAAATCGATTTAAGTGCATATCTGATTTGAATCTGATTCTGAACAGTCAAAAGCCACATGAAATCTGTTTTTTTTTTTGTTTTTTTTAGTTTCAAGCCTTGTTCAAATCCATTTTGGTCTGAACACTCAGATCAGATTCTGGGTGTGTTTTGTTATGTCTCCACGTAAAGCTCACAGGGGCAGTTTTATGTGGTGAGAGCTGTACTCTAACCCCGGGAACTCACAGCTACTGCCGCATTGCTTATCTCCGCTCCGGACAATTTTCAACCCACTCCAATAAAATCTCTCACTGCTGTCTCCAAAAAAGAAAATAGAATGCTCGACATGAGGTGTTCTTACAGGGACATGTTGTTGGTTGACAGCTGTTGTTCAACTAAATGAACCAGTGGGGAAGGAAAAAAAACATAACATACACACAAACCTAAACTAACTTGTAAAATTACACGCAAAAACAGTCACAGAAGACAAAGTGTAGAATAAAACTATAAGACAAAGGATGCGGAAAGACTGAGCAGTGACGCAACAGCTGTCTTTCACCTGCTGCGTGTTGTTTGTGTCTGACGCGCACAGCGTGCTTCATACTTAATAACACACAGATGCATTCTGGGTCAGTCATGCTGCACATGCGTGGTGTGAGTTACTTAGTTACTGCTTCAGTATTAGAGAATAAGGTGGTGCACCTATTTTTATTCAAAAATGCCTCTCCACACTTCTTGTTGTGTGATATGTCATTAATATAGAAAACAATGTGAATAAAGCTGAAAATTTGATATATATATATATATGTATGTATGTGTGTGTAATTTAGATAGTCAATCAGTGAGATCAGATATGCAATAAATCGATTTGAACTGGGAGTCTGAACAAAGCCTGAGCCCTCTTTGATCATACAGAGGAACAATTAATAATGTTATATTGTTAAATACGACAATAATGAGTTATCTTTAATGATACGTCTCTCAAAAGGTAAATGGAAAAATTCATATTTTATTATTGCAGCTAAATTTACAGTTTAACCTAACACAAAGCTCAACTATTTTCTTCCCCCAGATACCCAGGATGCGTCCAGTCCATACGGATTAAAATAAAACCTCCAGTGTAAACATTTGTAAATACTTATCACTGTTGCTAACACAGAGAAGCGACATGGATCTAGCAGCCAAACATGGCCTGGTGCTGCTTAACCAGCTGAGGAACATGAGAGAGTCTGAGCATTTGACCGATGTGGTGTTGGTTGCTGAGGGCATCAGTTTCCCCTGTCACAGGGTTGTTTTATCTGCCTTCAGCCCATACTTTCGAGTTATGTTCACGTGTGGCCTGCGTGAATGCAACAACAGACAAATATTCCTGCATGACACCCCCGCAGACAGCCTGGCTCTTCTGCTAAACTACATATACTGTTCCGATCTTCCTCTCACCAACTCCAATGTGCAAGGAATCTCCATTGCAGCCTTTCTGTTGCAGATGGATGAAGTTGTCACTCGCTGTCAGCAGTACATGATGGAGAACATGGATGCCTCCAACTGCCTTGGAGTCTATTATTTTGCCCGTGACCTTGGTGTAGAAGATCTGGCTGACCATGCTCAGCGCTTCCTGCGGCAGAATTTTGTTCAAGTCTGTCAAAATGAAGAGGTGCTAGAGCTCGAGGCCCATCAGCTAGGAAAGCTCATAACATCTGATGACCTCAATGTTTCACGAGAGGAGACCATTTTAGATATAGTCCTCCGCTGGGTCAAACACAGCACTCTGGTGGATGGAGAGCTACGTATAAGGCATCTCCCAGAGCTTTTGAGGAAAGTCCGTTTGCCACTGATAAGCTCTGACTATTTAAAAGAGACGATGAAGAGAAACACTGTCCTGCTAGCCGATGCTGAATGTCTGGAGATGCTGAATGAAGCTTTGCAGATCACAGAGATGCACCCATCAGCTGCACCACGTAAACTAAAACTGCGTTATGGCATGGAGACCACAGATCTGCTGCTCTGTATTGGTAATGACGGTGGTGGAATCAGGTCACGATATGGCAACTATGCAGAGCACAGTTTTTGCTATTCTCCATGCACAGGCCGCACCTACTACATTACTTCACCTCGGTATGGACAAGCTCTGGGGTACGTGTGTGCTGGTGTTGTAACTGAAGGAAATGACATTATAGTGTCAGGAGAAGCAAGTGCGCGCAGAATGGCCCGACAAAAGAACATGAATGTGGAGATTTGCAGGTAAGAAAGACCATTACTTATTATACACTGCTAATAAATAAATAGATAAATAAATTAAATAAAGGAATACTTTGAAAACACATCAGATCTCAATGGGGGGAAAAATGATATCTTTCATGATATGGACTGGAAAATGTGTTAGGAATGAAAAGATGCCACATCATTTGATGGAAATGAAAACTGTCAACCTACAGAGGGCTGAATTCAAAGACAACCCAAAAATCAAGGCGAAAAAATGATGTGGCAGGCTTATCCATTTTGCCAAAATTTCATTGCAACAACTCAAAATGGCACTCAGTAGTTGGTATGGCCCCCACCTGCTTGTATGCATGCCTGACAGCATCAGGGCAAGCTCTTAATGAGATGACAGATGGTGTCCTGGGGGATCTCTACTGGGCTACTGGGCACTCGGAGGTGCAACTTAGTGGTGTCAAATGGACTGAAACATCATATCCCAGAGGTGTTCTCTTGGATTTAAGTCAGGCAAGGATGGGGGCCAGTCACTGGTATTAATTCCTTCATCCTCCAGCAACTGCCTGCATACTCTCACCACGAGGCTGGGCATTGACATGCACCAGGAGGAGCCCAGGACCCTCTGCATAGGGTCTGACAGTGGGTCCAAGGATTTCATCGCAATACCTAAAAGCAGTCAGGGTGCTGTTGTCTAGCCTGTAGAGGTTTGTGCATCCTTCCAGGGATATGCTTCCCCAGACCATCACTAACGCACTACCAAATCAGCAATGCTGAATGACGTTGCAGGCAGCATAACGTTCTCCATGCATCTGCAAACCCTTTGAAGTCAGTCACATGTACTCAGGATGAACCTGCTCTCAACTGTGAAAAGCACAGGGCACCAGTGGCAGACCTGCCAATTCTGGTGTTCTATGGCTTCACGGAGCCAGTCAGTGAGCACAGGGTCCACTACAGGACTCCGGGCCCTCATGCCACCCTCATGAAGTCTGTTTCTGATTGTTTGGTCAGAGACATTCACACAAGTGGCCTGTTGGAGGTCCTTTTGTAGGACTCTGGCAGTCCTTATCCTGTTCCTTCTTGCACAAAGGAGCAGATATTGGTCCTACTGATGGGTTAAGGAGCTTCTACGGCCCTATCCAGCTCTCCTAGAGTAACTGCCTGTCTCCCTGGAATCTCCTCCATGCTCTTCACTGTGCTGGGAGACACAGTAAACCTTCTGGCAATGGCACGTGTTGATGTGCCATCCTGGAGGAGGTGGACTACCTGTGCGACCTCTGCTGGTTCGATAACACACCATGCGACCAGATGTGACACTGACCAGAAAAAGATGAGGAGGAAAAAATATCTGTGGCCTCCACCTGTAAAGCCATTCCTGTTTTGGGGGTCCTCTCATTGTTGCTTCTCTAGTGCACATGTTGTTAATTTCATTAACACCAAATAAATAAAAATCCCTGCGAAATGCTGTTTCTGTATTCTCTATTCAGCAACACCTAGATGCATTTATACCAGACCATGATTCAGCAAGGTGTACCAAAGGTGTTGACTTTTTAGCCAGACATTTCAAATGTTCTTTGTTGCTTGTCATCATAACGTCATCCGGTTGGTAAGTGTGATGTAACGCATCATGTGATTTTCAACTTCCGGGTCCAAACAAAAAAGGTATGCTGTCATTAACACTGAGAAGGGCACTGAGATGCTCTGATCAGGCTGCACTTAAACCGCTGCACACGAACAACAGCATTAACATTGCAACATAAAACTCTTTGTATATGGTGCCTAAAACTCTCCTGGATATATTAACTGGGTTTTTAGATGCTGTTTTTGCATTTGTTTATGTAAAAATGTCAGAAGCTCGGGTCATTTCTCCATTATTTTTAATGGGAGTTGCTGTGAGCTGCGATCGGTTCCTGTTCATGTCGTTCTGGTGGAAAGTGAAGTTTGCACTTTAAGGTCCTGTTTACTATCCTTTACAACACTGTTTGTCCTCTGTTCCAGAGTAATATATACAGTGAGGAAAATAAGTATTTGAACACCCTGCAATTTTGCAAGTTCTCCCACTTAGAAATCATGGAGGGGTCTGAAATTTCTAAAAAAAAAAAAAAAAAAAAAAATCCAGAAATCACAATGTATGATTTTTTTTAATAATTTGTTTGTATGTTACTGCTGCAAATAAGTATTTGAACACCTGTGAAAATCAATGTTAATATTTGGTACAGTAGCCTTTGTTTGCAATTACAGAGGTCAAATGTTTCCTGTAGGTTTTCACCAGGTTTGCACACACTGCAGCAGGGATTTTGGTCCACTCCTCCACACAGATCTTCTCTAGATCTTTCAGGTTTGGAGTTTCAGCTCCCTCCAAAGATTTTCTATTGAGTTCATGTCTGGAGACTGGCCAGGGCACTCCAGGACCTTGAAATGCTTCTTACAGAGCCCCTCCTTAGTTGCCCTGGCTGTGTGTTTGGGGTCATTGTCATGCTGGAAGACCCAGCCATGACCCATCTTCAATGCTCTTACTGAGGGAAGGCGGAAGTTTGACAAAATCTCGCAATACATGACCCCATCCATCCTCCCTTCAATACGGTGCAGTCGTCCTTTCCCCTTTGCAGAAGAGCACCCCCAGAGTATGATGTTTCCACCCCCACGCTTCACGGTTGGGATGGTTTTCTTGGGGTTGTTCTCATCCTCTAAACATGGTAAGTGGAGTTGATTCCAAAAAGCTCTATTCTGGTCTCATCTGACCATATGACCTTCTCCCATGCCTCCTCTGGATCATCCAGATGGTTACTGGTGAACTTCAAATGCGCCTGGACATTTGTTGGCTTGAGCAGGGGGACCTTTCTGCCCTGCAGGATTTTAAACCATGACAGCATCATGTGTTACTAATGTAATCTTTGTGACTGTGGTCCCAGCTCTCTTCAGGTCATTGACCAGGTCCTCCTGTGTAGTTCTGGGCTTTCTCAGAATCATCCTTACCCCACAAAGTGAGATCTTGCATGGAATCCCAGACCAAGGGAGACTGACAGTCATCTTGTGTTTCTTCCACTTTCTAATAAATAATCATAACAGTTGTTGTCTTCTACCAAGCTGCTTGCCTGTTGTCCATCCCAGCCTTGTGCAGGTCTACATTTTTGTCCCTGGCGTCCTTAGACTGCTCTTTGGTCTTGGCTATGGTGGACAAGTTGGAGTGTGATTGATTGAGTGTGTGAACAGGTGTCTTTTATACAGGTAACAAGTTCAAACAGGTGCAATTAATACAGGTAAAGAGTGCAGAATAAGAGGGCTTCTTAAAGAAAAATTAACAGGTCTGTGTGAGCCAGAATTCTTGCTAGTTGGTAGGTGTTCAAATACTTATTTGCAGCAGTAACATGCAAATAAATTATTTAAAAAAATCATACATTGTGATTTCCGGATTTCTTTTTTTTTTTTTTTTTTTTTTTTTAGATTATGTCTCTCACAGTGGACATGCACCTAAGATGAAAATTTCAGACCCCTCCATGATTTCTAAGTGGGATAACTTGCAAAATCGCAGGGTGTTCAAATACTTATTTTCCTCACTGTATAAGATGTCTGAAATTTGATTTGCATTTATTAAATTCCACGCAGATTAAATGTAGCAGACACGGATTATTTGGGATATTTGTTTTAGCAAGTTTTCAGGGTCTCATGGATGCAGTCTCTTATTAACACGATGAAAAGTATTAAAAAAAAAAACATTTTAGTAGTACAGTGGAACCTTGAGTTACTAGTTTAATTTGTTCCGTGACAAGCTCGTAAGCCAGTCTGCTCATATTTCAAACGAATTTCCCCCACTGAAAATAACTAAATATAACTAATAATTTTAATCCATTCCAGCCTTGTAAAACATCCCCAAATCACTCTAAATTATGAAAAGATTATGTTTTTATTGACAAACAGACATGTATATTTTACCTGTGTATAATAAAATATATAAAGTAAAAGAAAAACGTTTTATTAAGTGTTCTTACCTTAGAAACAGACGAATGCAGTTAACAGCAGGTGGAGGCAGAAAAGGGAGGGAACGGAGGTTTGGGCACACTGTACGAGGTCTGTTAGAAAAGTATCAGACCTTTTTATTTTTTCAAAAACCTGATGGATTTGAATCACGTGTGCTTGCATGAGCAAACCTTGAACCTTCGTGCGCATGCGTGAACTTTTTCACGCCTGTCGATTGCATCATTTCCTGGTAAGCAGCCTTTGTGTGGGACGTGTGTCGTGCGCTCGTCGTTTTTTTCATTCCAAGGAAAAAGAAGGAACGACTGGAGCAGCTCTGCATCAAATTTTGCCAGAAACTGGGCGACAGCCAGGTGAAAACCATGCGGATGATTCAGACGGCTTTCGGTGACTTTTCAGTCGTGTGACTATCCGAGAAATTGTGGAAGAGGTGGGCATGTCACATGTCCTGTGAGACTTCATCACGGAGGCGCTTCTGCTCCGCCGTCAAAAACTTCAGGAAAGAATTTCGCCGCCACTCTTTTCATGGTAAAATCTTCTTCCACAGTGGATTGTACCGAAAAAGTGCTGATGTCCACCTCTTCCGCAATTTCTTGGACAGTCACACGACGGTCCCTCATCACCACAGCATTCACTTTGGAATGATCTTATCATTTCAGCATGTTGATGGCCGACCGGAGCGTGGCTCGCTCTCCACCGTTGTGTGGCCGTCTTTAAATCGGTTGTACCGCTCCTTAATCTGTGTGATGCCCATAGGATCGTCACCAAAAGCCGTCTGAATAATCCGAATGTTTTCCACCTGGCTGTCACCCAGTTTCTGGCAAAATTTGATGCGCCGCTGCTCCAGTCATTCCGTCTTTTTCCTTGGAATGCAAAAACGCCGAGCACACGACACACACCTCACACAAAGGCTGCTTACCAGGAAATGGTGCAATCGACAGGCATGAAAAAGTTCATGCATGCGCACAAAGGTTCAGGGTTTGCTCATGCAAGCACACGTGATTCAAATCCATCAGGTTTTTGAAAAAAATAAAAAGGTCTGATACTTTTCTAACATTTAATTCTAACTTTTCTACTTTTCTAAACACAAACTAAACTTAAACTGTAGATCCTTAAAAGGATCATACAGACATAACTTTAATTGTAAACTTGCAGGTCTTAGGACCCGGAAACAGATTTATCACGTGATGCGTTACGTCAGAGCTTAACAACTGGACAGCATCACAATCAAGACTGTAGAAGTTAATAAAGAACAGGTTATAACGTTTCTTTTCTCTGTGGTGTATTTTGTGGTAAAATATGCATCAAAATGCAGAAAATGGCACCTAAAAAAATTCAAAAATGTTGTGGGGGGCCGGCCCCCCAAGACCCTCCACCTTTAGTCATGCCTTACGCATTCACAAATCCATGCCCCCCCCCTTACAAAATCCTGGATCTGCCCCTGTTACCACCCCCTCTGCTACTTAACTGACCAGATCAATACCCCAGTTGAATTGGCTTGATGCTATACTCTGATTAAAAAGTGTTAATTAAATTTTTTTGAGCATTGTATATACTTATTGACTTATCTCATGAAAAGAAGCTGCAAAAGTGATGATTTAATTCTAATATTAGAAGAAATTAACTCTGTCCAGTTTTGTTTTGTTTTTTTTACATGCTGCAGGCCTTATATGCAGGATGGATGTATATTAACTCATGAAATAAAGTTGACCATACAAAACATGAAATATCTTGATTTCATGTGCCCTGCAATTAAACAAGTCAAAGTAAATGTAAGGTTTACTGCATTTAGTTATTTGCATTTTCCATATCATACCAACTTCTTCTGCTTTTGGGTTGTGAAACAACACACTGACTTACACATTGTACATTTTAGTGGATGTGCCTGCAGTAAGCGTTAATGACCTAAGCCGCCCACTAGTGCAGGGTTGAGCAATAAGAGCCTATACGGTTCAGGTGTCCCGCGCTTCAGTGGGCGGTTTTACTGATGATATCCTCCTCTCAGCTTGAAGTCTTAACCATCTGTGAAATCACCTGCTGAGGTGATCAGCAGTAAGGAAAACATGCACAATCTTCACCCTTCATGGCACACTACTGCCCACATCTGCACAAGAATAGAACATTTTGGCTTCACTTTTCAAAACCTGCAGTTACTTGTTGTGTGGGCCGCTGAAGAGGAGGTACTGCTGGCCCACCACCACCAGAGGGCGCCCTGTCTGGAGTGCGGGCTCCAGGCACCAGAGGGCGCTGCCGCCTCACAGGAGCAGCCGGGGTGACAGCTGTCACTTACAGCTGTCACCAATCATCTGATCAGCAGTGGTATATCAGCAAGACGACATCTCCACCTCTTTGCCGAGATATCGCTCTACCTAGGAGGTACAGTACTCAGCCGACTGTGTTGTCTTTTTGACATTAACACTTTGTTACTTTTGTGCGTTAAATAGCAGACATTCTTCCAACGAGAGGTGGAGGTGGTTTTCCCGCCATACGGGTTGCTGGGTGCAAACGCACCCACATTTAACTGTTTTTGTTCCTCGCCAGCAGTACCAGATCCGACACGCGGAGGCAGTGGCCACCTGGGAGTTCGGGACTTGGCGGCTCCAGTATTCCCGGGGTTCGGTGGCGGAGGAAATCGTGTGGTTCCGGTTCTGCTTTGGACAGACGTCTCTTATCTTCGAGCCTGCCCACGTGACACATTTTGTGAATTGACTTCTTGTCTATTGTTGTAATCTGTTGTGTTTGTTGTGCTTATTCACAACAGTAAAGTGTTGTTATTTGACTTCCTCCATTGTCCGTTCATTTGCGCCCCCTGTTGTGGGTCCGTGTTCCTACACTTTCCCAACAGTTACTGACAGCCATTCTGAAGGATACATGGTCGCCTACAGAAATCATGAGTAAGATTACTTGCAAATTTGTTTTTTATTGTTTGTATTTTATGTTCAAAGTTTCTTACAGAGGATTAATTCACCATTCAAATTGTAAACTGATAGTTTTTCAGCATATGTTTGATTCATGGTGCCTTTTGATGATATATTTTGTCACTGACAAGCCACTACTGGATAACACTTATCTTGCCCAATAAGTATGCCTCTGGATATTGTATTCACCAGGTACAAAGTAGAGTCTCAAGGCTCCTGGGAACACCTGACACCAGCAGAATACAGAGATTCTTACGCACTGGGATCGGTGGGGGACACTCTGTACTTGCTGGGTGGACTTATGAAGCTGAAGAACCATTATCTCATCACTAACTCTGTGGAGCGATTGTCTTTACAAGGCGGACCCTGGCGAACAGCAGCACCCCTCCCTATGCCTTTAGCCTATCATAACGTGATCAGACTGAATGATCGCCTGTACGTGATAGGGGGGCGAACCCCACAGGTGAAGTGAAATCACATACACTAATGTGAAACATTGAATTGCTCAACAATTTTTCTTAATCTTAATTAGAGGGTACTTAATCAGACTTCAAACACATATTTAATATGATTTGTACCGTATGTGACTCAATGAATGCACCTGCTCTACTTTTCCGTACCCTGTTGTGTTTGTTGTGCTTATTCACAACAGTAAAGTGTTGTTATTTGACTTCCTCCATTGTCCGTTCATTTGCGCTCCCTGTTGTGGGTCCGTGTTCCTACACTTTCCCAACAGGATATCTCGGCCAGCGTCATGGACTCCAAGGGGCGTCACCCGGCTGTTGAACGACCAATGGGAGAGCAGGGAGCGCAGGCGTCTGCAGGAGACGTGATTGGTGAGCTGCAGCACATTCTCACCGCCTTTACGGCTCGGTTGGATCAAATGACTGAGCAAAACATCCTCCTGAACCGCAGGGTGGAGGCTCTCTCCGCACAGATGGCGGCGAGCGCTCAGGGCGCTGCTGCAGCTCGTCCTCCCTGCCGACCCTGTGCAGGATATAAACGTTCCAGTGGTGGTTCAACAACCCCTCCCACCATCCCCTGAAGCATACATAAGCCCTCCTGAGCCGTACGGAGGTTGTGTGGAGACGTGCGCGGATTTTCTTATGCAGTGTTCGCTCATCTTCGCACAACGTCCCGTCATGTACGCGTCAGATGCTAGTAAAATAGCTTATGTGATTGCTCTGCTTCGGGGTAAAGCACGCGCCTGGGCTACGGCGCTCTGTGAACAGAACTCACGGTTGTTATCAGCATACACTGGGTTTGTGGGGGAGTTCAGAACAGTGTTTGATCACCCTAACAGAGGAGAGACCGCTTCAACCGTGCTGCTGTCAATGAGACAGGGACGCGAGAGCGCAGCCGCTTATGCAGTCAACTTCCGCATCGCGGCTGCGAGGTCCGGCTGGAATAACGTTGCGCTCCGCGCCGCCTTCATAAACGGACTGTCGTTGGTTCTGAAGGAGCAGCTGGTAGCTAAGGAGGAACCGCGGGATTTAGATGGGCTTATCGATCTCGTTATACGGTTAGACAATCGGTTGGAGGAACGCCGTTGGGAGCGAGGCAAAGGACGTGACCGGATACTGCGCCGCCCCTCTCCCTTCCGGGTTCGAAAAGGGGCCGCCCTCCCAACGCTCCACAGCCGCAGCGCTTTGTGGGGCAACAGCTCCCCCTGCTGACGTTGTTAGGGAAACGCACAGGGCCAAAATGGGGAGGCTGATCCGTGGAGAGTGTTTTCTCTGCAGCTCAACTGAGCACACACAGAGAAACTGCCCCAAACAGTCAAAACGACAACACTCGCCCTTAGAGACTGGGCTAAGGGGGGTCAAAACATTCAAGTGAGACACACACAAATTGCCACACGACTCCCAGTCACAGTCCTGAGCGGGGATTTAACCCTTCAAGCCCGAGCACTGGTGGACACGGGTCAGAAGGGAATCTGCTAGACAGCAGATGGGCAAGGGAGGTAGGGCTCCCTCTGGTGGCGCTTCCTTCGCCATTGCAGGTGCGGGCACTAGATGGCACCCTCCTCCCTTTACTCACACACAAGACACAACCAGTAACTCTGGTGGTGTCTGGAAACCACCGGGAGGAGATTGAGTTTTTTGTAACTCCTTCTACCTCCCGCGTGATTTTGGGCATCCCATGGATGTTGAAGCACAAACCCCGGATTGATTGGCCATCTGGGGTGGTGGTTCAGTGGAGCGAAACCTGCCATCGGGGGTGTTTAGGATCCTCGGTTCCTCCCGGTTCACAGGCTAAGGAGGAGGTCAAAGTCCCTCCCAATCTGACGGCAGTGCCGGTTGAGTACCATGATCTTGCTGACGTCTTCAGTAAGGATCTGGCACTCATCCTTCCCCCGCACCGTCCGTATGATTGTGCCATTGATTTGGTTCCAGGCGCTGAGTTCCCGTCCAGCAGGCTGTACAACCTCTCACGACCTGAGCGCGAATCAATGGAGACCTACATCCGGGACTCATTAGCTGCCAGGCTGATCCAGAACTCCACCTCCCCGATAGGGGCAGGTTTCTTTTTTGTGGGCAAGAAGATGGCAGACTTCGTCCATGTATTGATTACAGGGGGCTGAATGAGATTACGGTTCGCAACCGATACCCGTTGCCATTGTTAGATTCCGTGTTCACCCCCCTGCATGGAGCCAAATCTTTACTAAGCTGGATCTTAGAAATGCGTATCACCTGGTTCGGATCCGGAAGGGAGACCGAATGGAAGACGGCATTTAACACCCCATTAGGTCACTTTGAGTACCTGGTCATGCCGTTCGGCCTCACCAACATCCCCGCGACGTTCCAAGCCTTGGTTAACGACATCTGCGGGACTTCCTGCACCGATTCGTCTTCGTATATCTGGACGATATTCTCATCTTTTCTCCGGATCCTGAGACCCATGTCCAGCATGTACGTCAGGTCCTGCAGCGGTTGTTAGAGAACCGACTGTTTGTGAAGGGCGAGAAGTGCGAGTTTCACCGAACGTCTTTGTCCTTCCTGAGGTTTATCATCTCCTCTAACTCCGTCGCCCCTGATCCGGCCAAGGTTGCGGCGGTGAGAGATTGGCCCCAACCAACAAGCCGTAGGAAGCTGCAACAGTTCCTCGGCTTCGCTAATTTCTATAGGAGGTTCATTAAGGGCTACAGTCAGGTAGTTAGCCCCCTGACAGCCCTGACCTCTCCAAAAGTCCCCTTCACCTGGTCGGATCGGTGCGAAGCCGCGTTCAAGGAGTTGAAACGACGGTTCTCTACTGCGCAGTTTTGGTGCAGCCCGACCCTAGCCGCCAGTTCATGGTTGAAGTGGACGCCTCTGACTCAGGGATAGGAGCCGTGCTGTCCCAGAGCGGAGAGACCGATAGGTACTTCACCGTGTGCCTACTTTTCATGCAGGTTGACCCCGGCTGAACGGAACTATGACGTCTGGGCAATCGAGAACTCCTTGCGGTGAAAGAGGCTCTTGAAGAGTGGAGACTCTGTTGGAGGGAACGTCCGTGCCATTCACGGTTTTCACTGACCACCGGAACCTGGAGTATATCAGGACCGCCAAGCGGCTGAACCCCAGGCAAGCCCGCTGGTCACTGTTCTTCGGCCGTTTTGACTTCCGGATCACCTACCGCCCGGGGACCAAAAACCAGAGATCGGATGCCTTGTCCCGGGTGCATGAAGACGAAGTCAAAACGGAGTTGTCGGATCCACCGGAACCTATCATCCCGGAGTCCGCTATCGTGGCCACCCTCACCTGGGACGTAGAGAAAACCGTCCGGGAGGCCCTGGCACGGATCCCGGATCCCGGAACTGGGCCGAAGAACAAACTTTACGTCCCACCAGAGGCCAGGGCTGCAGTCCTGGACTTCTGTCACGGCTCCAAGTTCTCCTGTCATCCAGGGGTGCGTAGGATCGTGGCAGTTGTCCGGCAGCGCTTCTGGTGGGCGTCCCTGGAGGCCGACGTCCGGGATATCCAGGCCTGCACCACCTGCGCCAGGGACAAGGCTGACCACCGCAGGGCATCGGGACTGCTCCAGCCGCTGCCTGTGCCTCATCGCCCCTGGTCCCACATCGACCTGGATTTTGTCACGGGCCTCCCGCCGTCCCAGGGCAACACCACCATCCTCACGATAGTGGACCGATTCTCCAAGGCGGCCCACTTCGTGGCCCTCCCAAAGCTCCCGACTGCCCAGGAGACAGCGGACCTGGTCCACCACGTCGTCCGGCTGCATGGGATTCCAACAGACATCGTCTCGACCGCGGTCCCCAGTTCTCCTCGCAAGTCTGGAGGAGCTTCTGCCGGGAACTGGGGGCCATGGTGAGTCTCTCGTCCGGGTATCATCCTCAGACCAACGGGCAAGCAGAACGGGTCAATCAGGAGGTGGAACAGACCCTGCGCTGCGTGACGGCCGTGCACCCGGCGGTCTGGAGTACCCATTTGGCCTGGATCGAGTATGCCCATAACAGCCAGGTGTCTTCAGCCACCGGCCTCTCCCCTTTTGAGGTGTGTCTGGGGTATCAGCCCCGTTGTTTCCGGTGGTTGAGGGAGAGGTCGGTGTGCCCTCGGTCCAGGCCCACCTGCGGAAGTGCCGTGGGTGTGGAGCGCCGCCCGTTCTGCTTTGCTAAAGGCCCGGACGAGGGCACAAGCCCATGCAGACCGTCGGCGGACCCCGGCCCCTGCGTATCGGCCAGGGCAGGAGGTGTGGTTGTCCACAAAGGACATTCCCCTGATCCCTGAAAGTGGACTCCCTAAACTACAGGACCGTTACATCGGTCCCTTTAGAATCCTTAAGGTCATCAGTCCAGCCGCAGTGAGGCTTCAGCTTCCGGCCTCACTGCGGATATCCTGTTTTCCATGTGTCCCGGATAAAGCCGCATCACACCTCACCCCTCTGTGCTCCGGGTCCGGCGCCGCCTAATGCCCGGATCATCGATGGCGAGCCGGCTTGGACTGTGCGCCGGCTCTTGGATGTCCGTAGGATGGGCCGGGGCTTCCAGTATTTGGTGGACTGGGAGGGGTACGGACCCGAAGAACGCTCCTGGGTGAAGAGGAGCTTCATCCTGGACCCGGCCCTCCTGGCCGATTTCTACCGCCGCCACCCGGACAAGCCTGGTCGGGCGCCAGGAGGCGCCGTTGAGGGGGGGGTCCTGTTGTGTGGGCGCTGAAGAGGAGGTACTGCTGGCCCACCACCACCAGAGGGCGCCCTGTCTGGAGTGCGGGCTCCAGGCACCAGAGGGCGCTGCTGCTCACAGGAGCAGCCGGGGTGACAGCTGTCACTTATTCCAAGAGATTTGCAACACTTGAATTTTTTTTAAAATACTTGTTTAACCTGCTGACTTGCCAATAAAAATGACCTCTGGCCGCTTAAACACGCCAAACCACACACAAAAGTACTGCAATTTTGGCACCATTTGTCTGATCTGGATAAAATTGCCCTCAAAGATTAAGTCTTTGCACTATGAGCACATGCTCATATGTACTAACACCAATATGATGTAGTAGTCAATGAAAATAAACTTCCACTGTCTCCACATGGACAAAATTACAATAAAAGCATTCCAGTATATATAAATGAGGTTTTTTTTTTATGTTTGTTTATTTGTTTTTGTTCTTAACAGGCTGGATGGGGGAGCAGGATGAATATGCAATACATGGAGGCTGTGTGGTCACCCATGGCAACAAGTGGATTGCCAATAAATGGATCAACATTGATCCAGACTACCAGCGCCAAGCTCGCTACCAGCAGCTGGTGTCAGAGCAGCCAGAGGAGATGATGATGATGATGAAAGCCTGACTCTTAACCATAACCATAACTCGCACATTTCCAGCATCCATCAAGAGTTGTAGCCTTGTGCTGTGGAGAGTATATTAGAAAGTTTGATTCAGGGAATGAGGTCACAGTGATTTTATGCAAATACGAATAACATAGGTGAGTTTTGTTTCCCGTTTTCCCCATTTTAGGAATGTTGCCCTATAAACTCATTAAGAGTTCAAAGAAACTTTCCCTTTTGCATGTTAACGTTTGCCATCACTCTGGGTAAACACTGCACTTCCTATGCCCCATTTAGTTATTGCTGCTGTAAACCAAAAAGGCTCACACACTGTCACTGTAATGCATGTTTTCTCTCTTGAATTGCTTATTTATTTATTTTACATTAAGTACTCATTATATTGTTCAGATGTCCCATTTGATTCGTTCTTCCTCCTGTGAGTTTGAGAGGTTTTCCATGTTTGCTTGTTAATGTTCGGCCATGAGTCTAGATAGTGGTGTTGACCTGAAATAAATGCTTTTATACAACACAAGGAAAATTGCACTTTTTTGGCCTAATCTCCCATAACAGAAATAGACATTTGGGATACCCCAAAAGCATTTGTGATACTTTGCTCTACTGATTCTACACCTGTTGTCAAGACAGAGGCCTGGCAGACTACTTTTATCTAAAGCAATTTACAATGACATCAATGTCAAGATGCTCCACACACACAGAGTGCACACCAGGAGAGACGCAGCCTTACAATGATAACGTCAGGTCATAAGTATGTCATGAAAACTTGTTTAGCCCAACTGCAACATTGCCGTGAGAAACTATCAAGGATTTTATATAGTTCATGCTCTTATTATCATTTTTTCTTTAGTTTATGCTTATATTATTATTATTTATTTTCTTATAGTTTATGCTTATTATTTTTCCTCTTTGTGAGAAGAGGAGGTTTTAGAAAGAAAGACTTGTTGTCTGCATTCTTCATGATTGAGCAAACTATTTTTCATTTTGCCTTATCCTGCTTTGACGAGCCACAAGGCTCATGTTGCAGGAATGGAAGGTTTCAGCCTTACCTCGCTTTGCTATCACCCTCTTGCAGACATGACTCATGTAACCTCTCCCGACTGTCCTTGTTTGTTTTTTCTCATGTTGATGAACTAAATAAAAGGCTGGGCCAGAGGAGGAGATTTTAGGAGAGCTTTGTAGCTGAGCACTTACAAGCTGCTTCATTGTTCTCCTCTGCGCAGAACAAAAAATATATATATTTGTCTCTCTCTGACTGGTTTCTTTTCAGTGTTTGTGCCTCTCATTTCTTTAAAAACGGGGTGCAAACCCAACAGTTTTTTCTTGGCGCGCAACGTGGGGCGTCGACAGATCTTCTCGAGCGAACGGAGGAAGACACCCCGCAGACTGTGCACAGCAGATTCCACTAGAGGGATCGAAGGAAAGTCCTGAGGAGTGAATTCTCTGTCGGGCCGGTGACTATAGACGTCCACCTCCGCTTACTGCAGTAGATTGACGACGCCTCCGACCAAATGAGGGGCGCAACAAATTAACGTAAGTAATTACTGCCTGTGAGGAAAATATGTTGAGGAGGGGTTCGAGTCCCCATCCGGAATAAAGTGCGGGGGAGGGAGTTAGAGTCTCCGGTCCTGCGGCACAGGTGGCAGAGGGTTCGAGTCCCCATCCGGCTGAGAAATACAGGGGAGTAAGAATAAATTTCAGGAGAAGCAGAGAGACGCAAATTAACTGATTATTTCAAAAGTGAAACTAAGTGTGTTTGTGGTATGAATGAGAGAAAATTCTGTTTTTGTTGTAAGGATTTTGTTGTTATTTATGTCTTGATATAAAATGATTTATTATTATTATTATTTTTTTTTTAGATGAGGGCTTGTCTGTAATTGCAATCATTGATGAAATCTGTAATTTATTTTGTATATGTGTGAGAGTTGGAGCGGTTGTGGGAGTGTGTGTGTGTGTGACAGTGTCGGACTGTGTGGTATTGTTTGACTGAGTATTCCTTAGTAATATAAAAGAATGAGACTGTGAGTGACTGAAGCACGGACAGCTTGATATCCCATTTTATCAGGGGATAAAAGTGGAGCCGTTGTCTGCAAAGTAGGTCATTTTAAGTCCATACGCACCACACTCACATATTCCCGACGAGTCTGCAAAGAGGGGGATTCCAAGGAAGGTCCCCCCAGGGGTAGAAGCTTGACCTGAACTTTGCAGAGTGAAGGGGAATAGGTGACAACATGGGAAACACATGCACAGAAAATAAGCCCCTATTTCAGGGCGACGAAAAATACATGCACAAACGCAATCCGGAAAATCTGAAGTACATAACTAAATGGAAAAAGAAATATGGCTTTTCAGGTAAATTGGTTGTGCCAGATTGTGAAGGTTTGGTGTTAAACGTACAGCAGCAGCAGCAAATAAAAAGGGTAACAGAAAGTAAGAAAAGAAGGAGAAATAGAGTGTGCAAAAGTATGGCTCAGTGAAGCACAGATGAGAGTAGAGGCCATAAAGAGGAAAAAAGACGAGAAAGGAAAGTCAGAGGGGAAAGTAATGTTTGTAAAACCTGAAGATAATGAGAGCCGTGAGAGGCCGTGATGTAAATCCACCCCTGCAGCCACAAAATCAGGCTGCAGTAAGACAAGCGGCACCAACAGTGGCTCCACCACTGGTAAAGGACCCGATTTTTGACCCTAATTATCCCCAGGGAGTTCTGAAGGTCCGTCATATGACCCAATAAGCTCACTGTATCCAAATCCATTTTTGGATAATCAGAGGGTGGAATTTTCAACTGTATTGACCCCGCCTGCGGCAACAAATTCTTTAATGCCCGAAAAATACATTTTGAGAGACAGGGCTATGATTAAGCCGCCTCTAAAATACGGTTTCAATATATCCCCAGATCACAGTTTTATTGCTCCAATGATCCAGGTCCCAAACCCAAATATAGCTCAAGGACAGCCGCCATTCCTTCATGTCTTCCTCCATGGACACCAGAAGAGGCAGCAAAGGCCGTGTCTGGCCTGCCAGACCCACAAGCTGATGTGGAAGAGTGGGTAAAAGGAATAGAATTATAAAAGCGTATAGGTTGAATGGCTGTGAAGTAGGACAGGCCGTACAATTGGCTCTGGGACGAAACTGGGTCCACGTGAGAGGGACATTTACAGGACGTGCTGCAGACGGCACGGTCCTGCCATGGGAACGAGGAAGATCCGGCAGCGGCGTTACAGGCTCAAATAAGCGATCTAATGACCAGAGTTAAAAACAAGTTTAAACAGAAAGCGGACTATGGTAAAATAAATGCGTGTAAACAAAAGGGAGATGAGGATGTGGATGATTATAATCAGCATTTAGGGACAGTTTTCCGTGCAAACAGCGGTATACCGCATAGTGATGATCAAGCGGGAGCATATCAAAATCAGCTGAAACAAGCCCTCCTGAATGGTTTGAAGCCAGAAATTAGTGCATGGATCAGAAAGCACAATGTGACCACTGACTCGGATGATAGATTAAGTCCTGGAAACATGTACTTCTCTGTCATAGACATCAGTAATGCATTTTTCTCAGTACCTGTTCATCCAGACTCTCAATTTTGGTTTGCTTTTACATTCAAAGGGAAAAGATATACATATACAAGACTCCCTCAAGGTTTTGCTGACAGTCCGACCATTTTTACACAAGCAATAAATTGTTGCTTATCTTCATTTACTCCACCAGAAGATTCACAAATCTTGGTGTATGTAGATGACATTTTGGTGGCAGGAAAGACAAAAGACAGCTGTACAAAATGTACTATGATGCTTTTGCAACATTTGGCAGAAACAGGAAGTAAAATTAAAAAGCAAAAGTTGCAGTTTGTGCAACCACAAGTGACTTATTTAGGCCATGCCCTATCAGCTGAGGGGAAACGAATACAAGACGATCGAAAGCACGCTATTCTCAAACGCCTAAACCGTCAACAAAAAAGGAAATGATGACTTTCTTAGGTATCTGTAATTATTGCAGAGCCTGGATTCCATGTTATGCAGAGAAGGTGCAGAAATTGCAGGATTTAATACATTCTATACCAATGGCTATGACTGACAAAATACAGTGGAATAAAGAAGCTGAAGAACAGTTTACAGCTCTTAAACAAGAACTTGTGAGTTCCACAGTATTATCTCTGCCCAATTATGCCAAGCCATTCACTCTCATGGTGGACACAAAACAGGGATTCATGTGTGCAGTCTTGCTACAACAACATGGTAATAAAAATAAACCAGTTGGATACATTCTTATCGCCTGCTAGACAGATAGCATATACCGCAATGCTATTGTCTCAGCCACAGATTACCATTGAAAGATGCAACACCTTGAATCCTGCCACGCTCCTACCTACTGAGACAGACGGTGAACCGCATGATTGTTTGGCAGACACACAGAAACAACAATTACCTCGACCAGACTTAACAGACGAACCATTTACAGATGGACTACATTACTTTGTGGATGACTCATGTTTCAAAGATCAGAAAGGACAGACATTAACAGGCTATGCTGTTGTTCAATTACCAAATGCTGTTATTGAAGCAAAACAGATCGATCATTTAAATCAGCCCAAGCTGCAGAACTCATTGCATTAACCAGAGCTTGTATCTTGGCTAAAGGACAGAAACTGACAGTCTATACAGATAGTCAATATGCATTTTCAACAATTTGGTTCTTTGCAAAACAATGGCAACAAAGAGGTATGATAACCTCTACAGCAGGGGTAGGCAACCTGTTCCAGAAAGAGCCATGAGGGTGCAGGTTTTCTTTGCAGCCACTGACTCCACCAGGTGATTTACTGATTAATATCACTTTGAGCAGATGGAATCAGTTAATCAGTGAAATCACCTGGTGGAGTCAGTGGCTGCAAAGAAAACCTGCACCCTCATGGCTCTTTCTGGAACAGGTTGCCTACCCCTGCTCTACAGGGAAACCAGTGACATGCAGGCTTACTCACAAATTTGCTAGAAGCAGTGACATTACCATCACACCTGGCATTATGTAAATGCGCAGCCCACACCAGAGGTACAGATTTTGTCTCCAGAGGAAACTGCCTGGCAGACAAAATAGCGAAAGAAGCAGCAGCTGGTCGATATGGTACTTCTTCTATTTACACAGTTCAGATAGACAATGAACCATTAATAGATTGACCTTTTATTGGATATGCAAAAACAGGCACCAGCGCAGGAACGACATTTGTGGTTGAAAAATGGGGCAACCCCAAACCCCAAAGGACTTTATTGTGTACATAACAAACCCATCCTACCCAAAAGCTTATTCAAAGCAGCCGCAATTGCGACGCATGGGTTAACGCATGTGTCGACAGGGGGGATGGTATATATGGTAGACCAATACTTTACTACCTATGGATTTAATTTATACTCAAAAAATTTTTGTAAAGCCTGTGTTACCTGATTGAAACACAACCCACAGGGAAATATAAGACCCCGGAGAGGGCAATTCCCAAAACCACAGTATCCTTTTCAAATTGTTCATATAGACTTTATTGAACTAAATCGATGTGGACCTTATCAATACTGTCTAGTATTAATTGATGCCTTTTCAAAATGGGTAGAAATTGTTCCATCACAAAAAGCAGATGCTTTAACAGTAGCAAAAGCATTGTGTAAGACAATTATTCCGTATTATGGAATACCAGAGACATTGTACAGTGATAATGGAACACATTTTGTAAATTAAGTTGTACAAAGAGTAGCAGAACACATGAAAATTAAGTTAAAACATCATTGTGCTTACCACCCACAAAGTGCAGGATTAGTGGAAAGGACAAATGGCACAATAAAAACAAGACTAAGGAAATGTATGGAAGAGACAAAATGAACCTGGATTGAATGTTTGGACCTAGTAAAATTGTATATGAGAATAACACCAACACCATCAGGTTTAACACCATTCGAGATACTTTATGGACGACCATATCGTCTACCAATTTTTGACATGGATACTAAAATAGCAGATGAGGAACAAACATTAGCAGATTTTATGAAAAAGACATTAACACAGAAAGAGATAACTCAAACACATTTACTGCCGAATAATTTTGATCTCCCACAGGACGGCCTTCCAGTAGTCCAGCCAGGAGACTGGGTATTCATCAGAGTGATTAAGAGGAAGAACTGGTCCAGTCCTCGTTGGGAAGGTCCATACCAAGTGCTGTTAACAACACCAACTGCAGTAAAGATAGCAGAGAGATCAACGTGGATACATCTAAGTTACTGTAAGATACAGCGTGTGTTGGCTGCCTCCACAGTGTAAGGGGAAGTCTGGCTACAAAGGGAGGCTATTTAATTAGCAATAGATTGTCTCAACGCCAGTGAAGCAGGGAGATCCTTGCACTATTAGGTGAGGTTGGTTAACAACACTGTATCCTAGCAATCATGACTGAACTACAGCAGACCCCGGAGCGGCGTGCTCAGCGCCGCCGCTGCCGGACTGTTGGTAGGGCAGCCGGTTGCGTTGTGATCTTGGTGTGTTTCATGCTCCTCGGATTCCTGGCCTGGTGGTTGACCCAAGAATTGCAGCTCACTGTGGACCGAGCCAGAGAACAACGGAAGCAACATCAGAAGAGGTTTATTCATAATGTGAATGAGACAGATGGACACCCTCATATATACCATACTAATTTGTGGTACAGATATGTTCATTTATTGGCTATGGAATTACGTTACTAATTGTTATGTTTGTTCGCAAATGCCTATACCCTCAACACACCCAGCTCTGACGGCTAAACCGTACCCTGCTAGGGTGACAGAATGTCCTATCATACGGATGCATAATCAAACTGTATTTCGGGGGCAACAGTTCTCAGCAAATCTGACAAGACGTAACACCACTTGCCTCAGTGCAACCACTTATATGATAGGGATTTCAACAGAAGACGTGCAAGCGTGCCCAAGTGCTGCTCCATTGACTAGACTGAAGGGAAATGTAAAAATATCATCACGTTAAATTGTCATCACAACGGCCATTCCCGATTTGCTTTTACGGGACAGGGAATAAAACTAGGTAAAATTAAGAAACGTCTGTGTACCCAAACGTATGTTTTATCAAATAATTTAAGCCTAACCAAAACATTATGTGGATGGTACTTATCTTCATCACATTGGACGGGGATGTAATTATACAGGCTCCTGTCCATGGGGAACGGATGAATCATGTGCTTATGTTAGTAAGTTTTTGCTACCACCGGTAAATGGTACTCCGGTGTACGATGACATCTATTGGCTTTGTGGTTCCAGGCTGTACATGAGTCTCCCACCAAATTGGGGTGGTGTGTGTGCACCTACCCAGGTGACTGACCATACATATGTGGTAGTGCCAAGGACCTCCACAGAGAAGAATGGCAGCACCAGACGGAGGAGATCGATATACCCAGATGTGTTACCACATGATCACATGTGGGGCTCGGATGTACCAAAGGACCAAAAATTGTGGTCTGTAGGAGATAAATAGCACATTCATTGTTCCCCTGGATAGGAGTGGTAAAAAATTCATTAATGATTGAAACTCTGAATTATCGATTGGGCTGTTCATGAATGTAACTGAGAAAATAGTAGCAGCTCAAAACACTGAAATAGATGCTTTACGTACCATGGTGATGCAAAATCGCATGGTTTTAGACTTGCTTACTGGTTCACAGGGAGGAGTTTGTGTTCTGCTGAACACAACATGCTGTACTTTCATCCCAGACTCCATTCATTCAGTGGATGTGCAGGATGCATTGGAAGAGCTGAATAAACTTCATGATGCAATGCATAAAGACACCCTAGCCGTGAACCGGTGGAATCCCTGGTCCTGGTTGACTTCAGGACCATGGTGGCAGTTACTATTGAAAATGGTGACACCAGTTATTATAGTCCTAATTCTGATTGGACTTTGCATGTGTTGTGTGATCCCTTGTATCAAAACAATGGTTGGCAAAATGGTGTCAAATACATTTGTACAGTGTAATCTGGCTTTCCAACAAATTATGCCAAAATATCAAGCATTGAAACAGTCAGACCTTAGTGGAGAAAACTATAATGACTGTGTTGAGAATTATGATGATATTGAAAAGCTCACAACTCCAGTTCAAGCTTGAACTGTTGACGTGATGAGTTAACACACTCTTAGCCTATGAAGCTTTAGCTGAAAATGTAATAAGACAAGTGGTTAAAGTGGACAAATTTTCTATTGAAGTGTGTTTTGGACATGACAACCTTATGTAAATAAACGATAAACAGGGAGGATTATGTCAAGGATTTTATATAGTTCATGCTCTTATTATCATTTATTTTCTTTAGTTTATGCTTATATTATTATTATTTTCTTTAGTTTATGCTTATATTATTATTATTTATTTTCTTATAGTTTATGCTTATTATTTTCCTCTTTGTGCGAAGAGGAGGGTTTTAGAAAGAAAGACTTGTTGTCTGCATTCTTCATGATTGAGCAAACTATTTTTCATTTTGCCTTATCCTGCCTTGACGAGCCACAAGGCTCATGTTGCAGGAATGGAAGGTTTCAGCCGTTACCTTGCTTTGCTGTCACCCTCTTGCAGACATGACTCGTGTAACCTCTCCCGACTGTCCTTGTTTGTTTTTTCTCATGTTGAACTAAATAAAAGGCTGGGCCAGAGGAGGAGATTTTAGGAGAGCTTTGTAGCTGAGCACTTACAAGCTGCTTCATTGTTCTCCTCTGCGCAGAGCAAAAAATATATATATTTGTCTCTCTCTGACTGGTTTCTTTTCAGTGTTTTTGCCTCTCATTTCTTTAAAAACGGGGTGCAAACCCAACAGAAACCAACACTGATGGGAATGATACTGTTATGGTAATCTAACTAATTACTGTTTAATTCGCTACAACGCCGTTTTTGTTATTGACATTAAAATGTGGCGTGTTATTAAGTTCATTGAAGCCTTTTTCATCTGCAGACTCTCAGCAGAACTGCAAAGTTCTTTGGTGGTGGTGGTGGTGGTGGGGGGGGTTTGGTTGAAGTAGAGTGGCTTGATAGAGTGGTGACATGACGAGTCCAAAAAAAAAAAAAAAAATCGGTCATGTGACTCATGGTGCCATCTTGGGTTCAAAATAGCGTTCGCTGCTAATGTGTCTGCATGTAAATCCAGCTATTTATTTATTTGATGAAAATGACAGGTTGTTGTGCATTTGGATGCACAAATAGACACAACAAGGGCTTCAAGATGTACAGATTCCCTTCAGATACGAACAGAAAAATTTGGGAAAAGTCAGTCGTGTGGGATGGAAGCGACTTCATCATCAAAGGTTTGAGAGGTAAATTTATTGTTCAGTCCCATGTACAGTAAAACTCACCCGTCGTCATATAAACCAGATATTCGCAGTCACCTGACAAAAAAAGTCCCAAAGTTTTTGTATAGTTTTCCATGTAATAAACATCGTATATAACTGATTTTGTACAGCAGATTTTAGCTCACATCCGATAAAGTGTCCCATCCAATCGCAATGTATTAAACCCCTCGCATGTGGGACCAGAGACATTAAAAGTCTGACCGTTTATTTTTCTCACACCGTGCTCAGACTCGGAGCCGCAGCCTGACGCACACTTGTTAAATCCTCAGACACAGCAAAAGGCTGTGATTTGACACTTTGTTGCTTTCAATCCTTTGTGTCTCATCATATTTTAATAGTTTTTACATTGCGCAAGCAGGTAACATTTTCATAATGGATCAAATACATTTGGCAGAAAAAAAAATCCAGAGGAAATTTTGACACAGTGATTAACAGTAGTGGGCACAGTTCCCTTAATCTGCTAACCACTAATTATCGAAGCTAATGTTTTCATTATCGGATTAGCTTTTCAGATAACTTTGAAAACCGTCATCGGAGCAATTATCTTCCGATAAATTTTGGCCCGATATTTTTTAGGCCGCTAACATATTATTGCAAGCTTAGTGAATAAAGCTTTAACAGTTAACAAACATTTTTAAAGTCTGATATCAAAGATTTTAAAGCCTACCTGTTAAATGTTTTGTAGTAGACATAGAGTTCTATCCTCTACAGACAAAGGAGAGCTGGTTTCAGGAGAAACCACTCTATCCTCTGCAATCAGGCAACTGGTCACAGAAAAAACCCCAAAATGAGAGCCAAAAAACCCCCCCCATTTCTCTTGACAATGTACTAACTAGCCGAGGATATCAAGTCATCCAGAGGTATACAGTTTTAACTTATGGTTAAAATTTTAACCAAACAAATTTCGGACAAGTCGGAAGAAATCTCAAGCAGACCAGACTCAAGGGGATGACCCTCTGCTTGGGCCATGCTACAGACATAAATTACAGAACAATTCACAGAAACAATTCACAAAACAAATATACGTATAGGAAATGCCGTTGGTGCACAGGACAGGAGGATATATTGTGCCTAAAAGTCTCATGAATATATTCTCTGGGTTTATAGACGTTGTTATTGTGTTGTTTTGTGTAAAAATGCTAGAAGAAGCTCAGGTTGCTTCTCTGTTATTTTCAAATGGAATCACTGTGAGCTGCAATCGCTTCCTGTTTGTTCTATAATGTCCTGATTATTAAGAGAGGAGCTGAGCTGTTGACCGATCACCACCTGGTGGTGAGTTGGATCCGCTGGGAGGGAGGAAGCTGGTCAGACCTGGCAGGCCCAAACGTATCGTGAGGGTCTGCTGGGAACGAATGGCAGAACCCTCTGTGAGCAAGGTCATCAACTCCCACCTATGGGAGAGCTTCTCCCAGATCCCGGGGGAGGTTGGAGACACGGAGTCCGAGTGGACCATGTTCTCCACCTCCATTGTTGAAGCGGCTGCTCGTAGCTGTGGTCGCAGGGTCTCTGGTGCCTGTTGCAGCAGCAATCCCCAAACCCGGTGGTGGACGCCAGAAGTAAGGGATTCCGTTAAGCTGAAGAAGGAGTCCTAATTGTCTTTGTTGGCAGGTGGGACTCCAGAGGCAGCTGACAGGTACTGGCTGGCCAAGTGTGCTGCAGCCTGTGTGGTCACAGAGACAAAGACTCGGGTCTGGGAAGAGTTTGGGGAAGCCACGGAGGAGGACTATTGGTCAGCCTCGAACAAATTCTGGCAAACCATCTGACTGGCCTCCTGTCCAGGGTGTACCTCGCCTCACACCCTATAACTGCTGGGATAGGCTGCAGCCCCCGCGACCCGATCTTGGATAAGCGGCTGAAGATGGTGTGTGTGTGTGTGAGTCCATAATGAGATGTTCTGCTTGTAACACTGTTAACAGTTAAGATAATACGAGGTCTGTTAGAAAACTATCCAACCTTTTTATTTTTTTTAAAAACTATATGGATTTGAATCGTGCGCTTGCATCAGCCAAGCTTGAACCTTTGTGCGCATGCGTGAGTTTTTTCACACCTGTCGGTTGCGTCATTCACCTGTGGGCAGGTTTTGAGTGAGCACTGGTCCACCCCCTCGTCGGATTTTCATTGCCGGGGAAATGGCTGAGCAATTGGAGCAGCGTTGAATCAAATTTTTCCAGAAACTGAGAGACAGCCAGGTGGAAACCATTTGGAAGATTCAGACGGCTTTCGGTGAGGATACTCTGGGCGTCACACAGATTAAGGAGCATTACAACCGGATTAAAGACGGCCCACAGCGGCGGAGGGTGCGCCGCGCTTCGAGCGGCCATCGACAGGCTGAAACGACCAGATCATTTCCAAAGTGAACGCTGTGTTGATCCGGGACATCGTGTGACTACCAGAGAAACTGCAGAAGAGGTGGACATCAGCACTTTTGCGGCACATTCCACTGTTACAGGAGATTTTGTAATGAAAGACGTGCGGAGGAATTCGCGCGTAGGGACGGAGCCGCAATGGCGCACAACAAAAAGCACGTCCGTATTGGAAGTCTCACAGGACAAGTTGTGACATGCCCAGCTGTTACACAATTTCTCGGATACTCACTCGACTGAAAAGCCACAGAAAGCCGTCTGAATCTTCCGAATGGTTTCCAACACGGACGTGCTTTTTGTTGTGCGCCATTGCGGCTCCGTCCCGATGCGCGAATTCCTCCGCACGTCTTTCATTACAAATCTCCTGTAACAGTGGAATGTTCCGCAAAAGTGCTGATGTCACTTCTTCTGCAATTTCGTCTGGTAGTCAGACGATGTCCCGGATCAACACAGTCCTCTTTTATAAAAAGTAACATAAGGACATCTTTCTTTACCTCATATTTAACTGTTGACAGCACTGTAACAGTAAAACTTACAATTTCTAACCTACATTGTTTCTAAATGTAACTATTAAACTCTTTGTAACATTTACATTCTTTGTAAACATTTTAGTTGTTGAAATTATTATTATTATTATATTTTATATATAGTATGCAGCCGATCTGCTCTGTGTCAGCCTGATCCTGTCACATCTCAGAAGCTAACCAGTGCGGGACCTGGTTAGTACTTGGATGGGAGACCTCTTTGGAACACCAGCAGCTGTGTGTGTTAACACTGGAGTTGCATCAGGAAGGGCATCTGGCGTAAAACCTGTGCCAAGTATCAATGCGGATCTGGTTGTATTCGCTGTGGCGACCCCGAAAACAAAAAACGGGAGCAGCCGAATGGATAACCATTTTTATAAGTAGTATGAGTAGTAACAATATGAAAAAATGTCTTCAAAAATGGACCTTTAATCTAGGGCTGTTGTGGGGAGCCATGCCCCCCCGCTATGCTCCTTTCCCACATGGATTTACTGGCTTGCTGTTTGAGCAGAAGAATGGATAACGTTTATTTATGCAGAAAACACAAATGAAGATTGTTGGCCAGGTTAAACAGATTTAGGGACAAATATAATTGTTTCATTATGATAATATTGAACAAAGTAGATTTATTTATTTTTTCTTAGTCCATACACAAACACAAGGTAATGAAACATGAAATGCGTTTATAGCTCAAACCACATCGATCAAGTCATTATCAATACAAATAGAAATACGTAACATGCAAATTAATGATCTCCTGAAAACCAAGTTAATCTCTATGCATCCTGACGTCTTAAAAAACTGTAGTGTAATTTAAATTGGATGCCATATATAAAGCCACACTAGTTTAAATTAATTTCAATAATAATTTGTCTTAATATATTAAGTTCTGTTTTTTGAAAGATGTGAGCATAGACTTGCCTCTTTAAGAGAACACTGACATGAAATCTGAATCCGGCTTGTGGAGCATGCGTCATATCACTCCTTTAAAGACCTGAGTGCATGTGACAGACACCACCAAACAAGAAGTGAGAATTAGCCCAAACAATGCTTCAAAACGCAAGATTAAACAGAACTCTGTATTGCAAAATAACTCACATTTGTTAATAGCTCTATGTTAAAATCCTACTGTTCACTGATCCTTCAATCCCTTGAGGCCCAATTGCTGGAAAACAGATCAGTGTCTATTTTTGGGTTTAGTAACTCACAGGCCTACACCAGTGGAGGGGGCACATAGTTTGTCTTTGGCAACTGCTCAGACCTTCTGTAGCCCCCATCTGATACATTTAGAAACATTAACAACACATGCTGCCCGATGAAAAACATCAACATTACTGATGTTATCAGACCAGCCAACGATAACGACAAGATTTTCAGAAATAAGAGGAGCTGATGAAATTGGTAAGGATTTTTATGGGGAACTGAATGTTCCAAGATGTAGATCAGCTATAATGATAACATCTAATGACACACAACTTTGTAGGCATTTGCAAGAAAATAGTCTTTAATTGTTAAAATATTTATGTGCCAGTTACAGCTCAATTGGTAAGGGTGGTTATTCACTGATTGAAAGGTTGGTTGGTTTGATCCACAACTGTGGCAGTGTGTTTAAGTGTTGTTGAGCAAGACAAACTCCTAACCTGCTCAACCTTGTGGCACTATGCTTGTTCAGGACTGTCAGTGAAAATCGATTTAAGTGCATATCTGATTTGAATCTGATTCTGAACAGTCAAAAGCCACATGAAATCTGTTTTTTTTTTTGTTTTTTTTAGTTTCAAGCCTTGTTCAAAATCCATTTTGGTCTGAACACATCAGATCAGATTCTGGGTGTGTTTTGTTATGTCTCCACGTAAAGCTCACAGGGGCAGTTTTATGTGGTGAGAGCTGTACTCTAACCCCGGGAACTCACAGCTACTGCCGCATTGCTTATCTCCGCTCCGGACAATTTTCAACCCACTCCAATAAAATCTCTCACTGCTGTCTCCAAAAAAGAAATAGAATGCTCGACATGAGGTGTTCTTACAGGGACATGTTGTTGGTTGACAGCTGTTGTTCAACTAATGAACCAGTGGGGAAGGAAAAAAAACATAACATACACACAAACCTAAACTAACTTGTAAAATTACACGCAAAAACAGTCACAGAAGACAAAGTGTAGAATAAAACTATAAGACAAAGGATGCGGAAAGACTGAGCAGTGACGCAACAGCTGTCTTCACCTGCTGCGTGGTGTTTGTGTCTGACCGCGCACAGCGTGCTTCATACTTAATAACACACAGATGCATTCTGGGTCAGTCATGCTGCACATGCTGGGTGAGTTACTTAGGTTACTGCTTCAGTATTAGAGAATAAGGTGGTGCACCTATTTTATCAAAAATGCCTCTCCACACTTCTTGTTGTGTGATATGTCATTAATATAGAAAACAATGTGAATAAAGCTGAAATTTGATATATATATATATATGTATGTATGTGGGTGTGTAATTTAGATAGTCAATCAGTGAGATCAGATATGCAATAAATCGATTTGAACTGGGAGTCTGAACAAAGCCTGAGCCCTCTTGATCATACAGAGAACAATTAATAATGTTATATTGTTTAAATACGACAATAATGAGTTATCTTTAATGATACGTCTCTCAAAAGGTAATGGAAAAATTCATATTTTATTATTGCAGCTAAATTTACAGTTTAACCTAACAAAGCTCAACTATTTTCTTCCCCCAGATACCCAGGATGCGTCCAGTCCATACGGATTAAAATAAAACCTCCAGTGTAAACATTTGTAAATACTTATCACTGTTGCTAACACAGAGAAGCGACATGGATCTAGCAGCCAAACATGGCCTGGTGCTGCTTAACCAGCTGAGGAACATGAGAGAGTCTGAGCATTTGACCGATGTGGTGTTGGTTGCTGAGGGCATCAGTTTCCCCTGTCACAGGGTTGTTTTATCTGCCTTCAGCCCATACTTTCGAGTTATGTTCACGTGTGGCCTGCGTGAATGCAACAACAGACAAATATTCCTGCATGACACCCCCGCAGACAGCCTGGCTCTTCTGCTAAACTACATATACTGTTCCGATCTTCCTCTCACCAACTCCAATGTGCAAGGAATCTCCATTGCAGCCTTTCTGTTGCAGATGGATGAAGTTGTCACTCGCTGTCAGCAGTACATGATGGAGAACATGGATGCCTCCAACTGCCTTGGAGTCTATTATTTTGCCCGTGACCTTGGTGTAGAAGATCTGGCTGACCATGCTCAGCGCTTCCTGCGGCAGAATTTTGTTCAAGTCTGTCAAAATGAAGAGGTGCTAGAGCTCGAGGCCCATCAGCTAGGAAAGCTCATAACATCTGATGACCTCAATGTTTCACGAGAGGAGACCATTTTAGATATAGTCCTCCGCTGGGTCAAACACAGCACTCTGGTGGATGGAGAGCTACGTATAAGGCATCTCCCAGAGCTTTTGAGGAAAGTCCGTTTGCCACTGATAAGCTCTGACTATTTAAAAGAGACGATGAAGAGAAACACTGTCCTGCTAGCCGATGCTGAATGTCTGGAGATGCTGAATGAAGCTTTGCAGATCACAGAGATGCACCCATCAGCTGCACCACGTAAACTAAAACTGCGTTATGGCATGGAGACCACAGATCTGCTGCTCTGTATTGGTAATGACGGTGGTGGAATCAGGTCACGATATGGCAACTATGCAGAGCACAGTTTTTGCTATTCTCCATGCACAGGCCGCACCTACTACATTACTTCACCTCGGTATGGACAAGCTCTGGGGTACGTGTGTGCTGGTGTTGTAACTGAAGGAAATGACATTATAGTGTCAGGAGAAGCAAGTGCGCGCAGAATGGCCCGACAAAGAACATGAATGTGAGATTTGCAGGTAAGAAAGACCATTACTTATTATACACTGCTAATAAATAAATAGATAAATAAATTAAATAAAGGAATACTTTGAAAACACATCAGATCTCAATGGGTGGGAAAATGATATCTTTCATGATATGGACTGGAAAATGTGTTAGGAATGAAAAGATGCCACATCATTTGATGGAAATGAAACTGTCAACCTACAGAGGGCTGAATTCAAAGACAACCCAAAAATCAAGGCGAAAAAATGATGTGGCAGGCTTATCCATTTTGCCAAAATTTCATTGCAACAACTCAAAATGGCACTCAGTAGTTGGTATGGCCCCCCACCTGCTTGTATGCATGCCTGACAGCATCAGGGCAAGCTCTTAATGAGATGACAGATGGTGTCCTGGGGGATCTCTACTGGGCTACTGGGCACTCGGAGGTGCAACTTAGTGTGTCAAATGGACTGAAACATCATATCCCAGAGGTGTTCTCTTGGATTAAGTCAGGCAAGGATGGGGGCCAGTCACTGGTATTAATTCCTTCATCCTCCAGCAACTGCCTGCATACTCTCACCACGAGGCTGGGCATTGACATGCACCAGGAGGAGCCCAGGACCCTCTGCATAGGGTCTGACAGTGGGTCCAAGGATTTCATCGCAATACCTAAAAGCAGTCAGGGTGCTGTTGTCTAGCCTGTAGAGGTTTGTGCATCCTTCCAGGGATATGCTTCCCCAGACCATCACTAACGCACTACCAAATCAGCAATGCTGAATGACGTTGCAGGCAGCATAACGTTCTCCATGCATCTGCAACCCTTTGAAGTCAGTCACATGTACTCAGGATGAACCTGCTCTCAACTGTGAAAAGCACAGGGCACCAGTGGCAGACCTGCCAATTCTGGTGTTCTATGGCTTCACGGAGCCAGTCAGTGAGCACAGGGTCCACTACAGGACTCCGGGCCCTCATGCCACCCTCATGAAGTCTGTTTCTGATTGTTTGGTCAGAGACATTCACACAAGTGGCCTGTTGGAGGTCCTTTTGTAGGACTCTGGCAGTCCTTATCCTGTTCCTTCTTGCACAAAGGAGCAGATATTGGTCCTACTGATGGGTTAAGGAGCTTCTACGGCCCTATCCAGCTCTCCTAGAGTAACTGCCTGTCTCCCTGGAATCTCCTCCATGCTCTTCACTGTGCTGGGAGACACAGTAAACCTTCTGGCAATGGCACGTGTTGATGTGCCATCCTGGAGGAGGTGGACTACCTGTGCGACCTCTGCTGGTTCGATAACACACCATGCGACCAGATGTGACACTGACCAGAAAAAGATGAGGAGGAAAAAATATCTGTGGCCTCCACCTGTAAAGCCATTCCTGTTTGGGGGGTCCTCTCATTGTTGCTTCTCTAGTGCACATGTTGTTAATTTCATTAACACCAAATAAATAAAAATCCCTGCGAAATGCTGTTTCTGTATTCTCTATTCAGCAACACCTAGATGCATTTATACCAGACCATGATTCAGCAAGGTGTACCAAAGGTGTTGACTTTTTAGCCAGACATTTCAAATGTTCTTTGTTGCTTGTCATCATAACGTCATCCGGTTGGTAAGTGTGATGTAACGCATCATGTGATTTTCAACTTCCGGGTCCAAACAAAAAAGGTATGCTGTCATTAACACTGAGAAGGGCACTGAGATGCTCTGATCAGGCTGCACTTAAACCGCTGCACACGAACAACAGCATTAACATTGCAACATAAAACTCTTTGTATATGGTGCCTAAAACTCTCCTGGATATATTAACTGGGTTTTTAGATGCTGTTTTTGCATTTGTTTTATGTAAAAATGTCAGAAGCTCGGGTCATTTCTCCATTATTTTTAATGGGAGTTGCTGTGAGCTGCGATCGGTTCCTGTTCATGTCGTTCTGGTGGAAAGTGAAGTTTGCACTTTAAGGTCCTGTTTACTATCCTTTACAACACTGTTTGTCCTCTGTTCCAGAGTAATATATACAGTGAGGAAAATAAGTATTTGAACACCCTGCAATTTTGCAAGTTCTCCCACTTAGAAATCATGGAGGGGTCTGAAATTTCTAAAAAAAAAAAAAAAAAAAAAATCCAGAAATCACAATGTATGATTTTTTTTTTAATAATTTGTTTGTATGTTACTGCTGCAAATAAGTATTTGAACACCTGTGAAAATCAATGTTAATATTTGGTACAGTAGCCTTTGTTTGCAATTACAGAGGTCAAATGTTTCCTGTAGGTTTTCACCAGGTTTGCACACACTGCAGCAGGGATTTTGGTCCACTCCTCCACACAGATCTTCTCTAGATCTTTCAGGTTTGGAGTTTCAGCTCCCTCCAAAGATTTTCTATTGAGTTCATGTCTGGAGACTGGCCAGGGCACTCCAGGACCTTGAAATGCTTCTTACAGAGCCCCTCCTTAGTTGCCCTGGCTGTGTGTTTGGGGTCATTGTCATGCTGGAAGACCCAGCCATGACCCATCTTCAATGCTCTTACTGAGGGAAGGCGGAAGTTTGACAAAATCTCGCAATACATGACCCCATCCATCCTCCCTTCAATACGGTGCAGTCGTCCTTTCCCTTTGCAGAAGAGCACCCCCAGAGTATGATGTTTCCACCCCCACGCTTCACGGTTGGGATGGTTTTCTTGGGGTTGTTCTCATCCTCTAAACATGGTAAGTGGAGTTGATTCCAAAAAGCTCTATTCTGGTCTCATCTGACCATATGACCTTCTCCCATGCCTCCTCTGGATCATCCAGATGGTTACTGGTGAACTTCAAATGCGCCTGGACATTTGTTGGCTTGAGCAGGGGGACCTTTCTGCCCTGCAGGATTTTAAACCATGACAGCATCATGTGTTACTAATGTAATCTTTGTGACTGTGGTCCCAGCTCTCTTCAGGTCATTGACCAGGTCCTCCTGTGTAGTTCTGGCTTTCTCAGAATCATCCTTACCCCACAAAGTGAGATCTTGCATGGAATCCCAGACCGAGGGAGACTGACAGTCATCTTGTGTTTCTTCCACTTTCTAATAAATAATCATAACAGTTGTTGTCTTCTACCAAGCTGCTTGCCTGTTGTCCATCCCAGCCTTGTGCAGGTCTACATTTTGTCCCTGGCGTCCTTAGACTGCTCTTTGGTCTTGGCTATGGTGGACAAGTTGGAGTGTGATTGATTGAGTGTGTGAACAGGTGTCTTTTATACAGGTAACAAGTTCAAACAGGTGCAATTAATACAGGTAAAGAGTGCAGAATAAGAGGGCTTCTTAAAGAAAAATTAACAGGTCTGTGTGAGCCAGAATTCTTGCTAGTTGGTAGGTGTTCAAATACTTATTTGCAGCAGTAACATGCAAATAAATTATTTAAAAAAATCATACATTGTGATTTCCGGATTTCTTTTTTTTTTTTTTTTTTTTTTTTTTAGATTATGTCTCTCACAGTGGACATGCACCTAAGATGAAAATTTCAGACCCCTCCATGATTTCTAAGTGGGATAACTTGCAAAATCGCAGGGTGTTCAAATACTTATTTTCCTCACTGTATAAGATGTCTGAAATTTGATTTGCATTTATTAAATTCCACGCAGATTAAATGTAGCAGACACGGATTATTTGGGATATTTGTTTTAGCAAGTTTTCAGGGTCTCATGGATGCAGTCTCTTATTAACACGATGAAAAGTATTAAAAAAAAAAACATTTTAGTAGTACAGTGGAACCTTGAGTTACTAGTTTAATTTGTTCCGTGACAAGCTCGTAAGCCAGTCTGCTCATATTTCAAACGAATTTCCCCCACTGAAAATAACTAAATATAACTAAATAATTTTAATCCATTCCAGCCTTGTAAAACATCCCCAAATCACTCTAAATTATGAAAAGATTATGTTTTTATTGACAAACAGACATGTATATTTTACCTGTGTATAATAAAATATATAAAGTAAAAGAAAAACGTTTATTAAGTGTTCTTACCTTAGAAACAGACGAATGCAGTTAACAGCAGGTGGAGGCAGAAAAGGGAGGGAACGGAGGTTTGGGCACACTGTACGAGGTCTGTTAGAAAAGTATCAGACCTTTTTATTTTTTCAAAAACCTGATGGATTTGAATCACGTGTGCTTGCATGAGCAAACCTTGAACCTTCGTGCGCATGCGTGAACTTTTTCACGCCTGTCGATTGCATCATTTCCTGGTAAGCAGCCTTTGTGTGGGACGTGTGTCGTGCGCTCGTCGTTTTTTCATTCCAAGGAAAAAGAAGGAACGACTGGAGCAGCTCTGCATCAAATTTTGCCAGAAACTGGGCGACAGCCAGGTGAAAACCATGCGGATGATTCAGACGGCTTTCGGTGACTTTTCAGTCGTGTGACTATCCGAGAAATTGTGGAAGAGGTGGGCATGTCACATGTCCTGTGAGACTTCATCACGGAGGCGCTTCTGCTCCGCCGTCAAAAACTTCAGGAAAGAATTTCGCCGCCACTCTTTTCATGGTAAAATCTTCTTCCACAGTGGATTGTACCGAAAAAGTGCTGATGTCCACCTCTTCCGCAATTTCTTGGACAGTCACACGACGGTCCCTCATCACCACAGCATTCACTTTGGAATGATCTTATCATTTCAGCATGTTGATGGCCGACCGGAGCGTGGCTCGCTCTCCACCGTTGTGTGGCCGTCTTTAAATCGGTTGTACCGCTCCTTAATCTGTGTGATGCCCATAGGATCGTCACCAAAAGCCGTCTGAATAATCCGAATGTTTTCCACCTGGCTGTCACCCAGTTTCTGGCAAAATTTGATGCGCCGCTGCTCCAGTCATTCCGTCTTTTTCCTTGGAATGCAAAAACGCCGAGCACACGACACACACCTCACACAAAGGCTGCTTACCAGGAAATGGTGCAATCGACAGGCATGAAAAAGTTCATGCATGCGCACAAAGGTTCAGGGTTTGCTCATGCAAGCACACGTGATTCAAATCCATCAGGTTTTTGAAAAAAATAAAAAGGTCTGATACTTTTCTAACATTTAATTCTAACTTTTCTACTTTTCTAAACACAAACTAAACTTAAACTGTAGATCCTTAAAAGGATCATACAGACATAACTTTAATTGTAAACTTGCAGGTCTTAGGACCCGGAAACAGATTTATCACGTGATGCGTTACGTCAGAGCTTAACAACTGGACAGCATCACAATCAAGACTGTAGAAGTTAATAAAGAACAGGTTATAACGTTTCTTTTCTCTGTGGTGTATTTTGTGGTAAAATATGCATCAAAATGCAGAAAATGGCACCTAAAAAAAATTCAAAAATGTTTGTGGGGGGCCGGCCCCCCAAGACCCTCCACCTTTAGTCATGCCTTACGCATTCACAAATCCATGCCCCCCCCCTTACAAAATCCTGGATCTGCCCCTGTTACCACCCCCTCTGCTACTTAACTGACCAGATCAATACCCCAGTTGAATTGGCTTGATGCTATACTCTGATTAAAAAGTGTTAATTAAATTTTTTTGAGCATTGTATATACTTATTGACTTATCTCATGAAAAGAAGCTGCAAAAGTGATGATTTAATTCTAATATTTAGAAGAAATTAACTCTGTCCAGTTTTGTTTTGTTTTTTTGTTTTTTTTACATGCTGCAGGCCTTATATGCAGGATGGATGTATATTAACTCATGAAATAAAGTTGACCATACAAAACATGAAATATCTTGATTTCATGTGCCCTGCAATTAAACAAGTCAAAGTAAATGTAAGGTTTACTGCATTTAGTTATTTGCATTTTCCATATCATACCAACTTCTTCTGCTTTTGGGTTGTGAAACAACACACTGACTTACACATTGTACATTTTAGTGGATGTGCCTGCAGTAAGCGTTAATGACCTAAGCCGCCCACTAGTGCAGGGTTGAGCAATAAGAGCCTATACGGTTCAGGTGTCCCGCGCTTCAGTGGGCGGTTTTACTGATGATATCCTCCTCTCAGCTTGAAGTCTTAACCATCTGTGAAATCACCTGCTGAGGTGATCAGCAGTAAGGAAAACATGCACAATCTTCACCCTTCATGGCACACTACTGCCCACATCTGCACAAGAATAGAACATTTTGGCTTCACTTTTCAAAACCTGCAGTTACTTGTTGTGTGGGCCGCTGAAGAGGAGGTACTGCTGGCCCACCACCACCAGAGGGCGCCCTGTCTGGAGTGCGGGCTCCAGGCACCAGAGGGCGCTGCCGCCTCACAGGAGCAGCCGGGGTGACAGCTGTCACTTACAGCTGTCACCAATCATCTGATCAGCAGTGGTATATCAGCAAGACGACATCTCCACCTCTTTGCCGAGATATCGCTCTACCTAGGAGGTACAGTACTCAGCCGACTGTGTTGTCTTTTTGACATTAACACTTTGTTACTTTTGTGCGTTAAATAGCAGACATTCTTCCAACGAGAGGTGGAGGTGGTTTTCCCGCCATACGGGTTGCTGGGTGCAAACGCACCCACATTTAACTGTTTTTGTTCCTCGCCAGCAGTACCAGATCCGACACGCGGAGGCAGTGGCCACCTGGGAGTTCGGGACTTGGCGGCTCCAGTATTCCCGGGGTTCGGTGGCGGAGGAAATCGTGTGGTTCCGGTTCTGCTTTGGACAGACGTCTCTTATCTTCGAGCCTGCCCACGTGACACATTTTGTGAATTGACTTCTTTGTCTATTGTTGTAATCTGTTGTGTTTGTTGTGCTTATTCACAACAGTAAAGTGTTGTTATTTGACTTCCTCCATTGTCCGTTCATTTGCGCCCCCTGTTGTGGGTCCGTGTTCCTACACTTTCCCAACAGTTACTGACAGCCATTCTGAAGGATACATGGTCGCCTACAGAAATCATGAGTAAGATTACTTGCAAATTTGTTTTTTATTGTTTGTATTTTATGTTCAAAGTTTCTTACAGAGGATTAATTCACCATTCAAATTGTAAACTGATAGTTTTTCAGCATATGTTTGATTCATGGTGCCTTTTGATGATATATTTTGTCACTGACAAGCCACTACTGGATAACACTTATCTTGCCCAATAAGTATGCCTCTGGATATTGTATTCACCAGGTACAAAGTAGAGTCTCAAGGCTCCTGGGAACACCTGACACCAGCAGAATACAGAGATTCTTACGCACTGGGATCGGTGGGGGACACTCTGTACTTGCTGGGTGGACTTATGAAGCTGAAGAACCATTATCTCATCACTAACTCTGTGGAGCGATTGTCTTTACAAGGCGGACCCTGGCGAACAGCAGCACCCCTCCCTATGCCTTTAGCCTATCATAACGTGATCAGACTGAATGATCGCCTGTACGTGATAGGGGGGCGAACCCCACAGGTGAAGTGAAATCACATACACTAATGTGAAACATTGAATTGCTCAACAATTTTTCTTAATCTTAATTAGAGGGTACTTAATCAGACTTCAAACACATATTTAATATGATTTGTACCGTATGTGACTCAATGAATGCACCTGCTCTACTTTTCCGTACCCTGTTGTGTTTGTTGTGCTTATTCACAACAGTAAAGTGTTGTTATTTGACTTCCTCCATTGTCCGTTCATTTGCGCTCCCTGTTGTGGGTCCGTGTTCCTACACTTTCCCAACAGGATATCTCGGCCAGCGTCATGGACTCCAAGGGGCGTCACCCGGCTGTTGAACGACCAATGGGAGAGCAGGGAGCGCAGGCGTCTGCAGGAGACGTGATTGGTGAGCTGCAGCACATTCTCACCGCCTTTACGGCTCGGTTGGATCAAATGACTGAGCAAAACATCCTCCTGAACCGCAGGGTGGAGGCTCTCTCCGCACAGATGGCGGCGAGCGCTCAGGGCGCTGCTGCAGCTCGTCCTCCTGCCGACCCTGTGCAGGATATAAACGTTCCAGTGGTGGTTCAACAACCCCTCCCACCATCCCCTGAAGCATACATAAGCCCTCCTGAGCCGTACGGAGGTTGTGTGGAGACGTGCGCGGATTTTCTTATGCAGTGTTCGCTCATCTTCGCACAACGTCCCGTCATGTACGCGTCAGATGCTAGTAAAATAGCTTATGTGATTGCTCTGCTTCGGGGTAAAGCACGCGCCTGGGCTACGGCGCTCTGTGAACAGAACTCACGGTTGTTATCAGCATACACTGGGTTTGTGGGGGAGTTCAGAACAGTGTTTGATCACCCTAACAGAGGAGAGACCGCTTCAACCGTGCTGCTGTCAATGAGACAGGGACGCGAGAGCGCAGCCGCTTATGCAGTCAACTTCCGCATCGCGGCTGCGAGGTCCGGCTGGAATAACGTTGCGCTCCGCGCCGCCTTCATAAACGGACTGTCGTTGGTTCTGAAGGAGCAGCTGGTAGCTAAGGAGGAACCGCGGGATTTAGATGGGCTTATCGATCTCGTTATACGGTTAGACAATCGGTTGGAGGAACGCCGTTGGGAGCGAGGCAAAGGACGTGACCGGATATGCGCCGCCCCTCTCCCTTCCGGGTTCGAAAAGGGGCCGCCCTCCCAACGCTCCACAGCCGCAGCGCTTTGTGGGGCAACAGCTCCCCCTGCTGACGTTGTTAGGGAAACGCACAGGGCCAAAATGGGGAGGCTGATCCGTGGAGAGTGTTTTCTCTGCAGCTCAACTGAGCACACACAGAGAAACTGCCCCAAACAGTCAAAACGACAACACTCGCCCTTAGAGACTGGGCTAAGGGGGGGTCAAAACATTCAAGTGAGACACACACAAATTGCCACACGACTCCCAGTCACAGTCCTGAGCGGGGATTTAACCCTTCAAGCCCGAGCACTGGTGGACACGGGGTCAGAAGGGAATCTGCTAGACAGCAGATGGGCAAGGGAGGTAGGGCTCCCTCTGGTGGCGCTTCCTTCGCCATTGCAGGTGCGGGCACTAGATGGCACCCTCCTCCCTTTACTCACACACAAGACACAACCAGTAACTCTGGTGGTGTCTGGAAACCACCGGGAGGAGATTGAGTTTTTTGTAACTCCTTCTACCTCCCGCGTGATTTTGGGCATCCCATGGATGTTGAAGCACAATCCCCGGATTGATTGGCCATCTGGGGTGGTGGTTCAGTGGAGCGAAACCTGCCATCGGGGGTGTTTAGGATCCTCGGTTCCTCCCGGTTCACAGGCTAAGGAGGAGGTCAAAGTCCCTCCCAATCTGACGGCAGTGCCGGTTGAGTACCATGATCTTGCTGACGTCTTCAGTAAGGATCTGGCACTCACCCTTCCCCCGCACCGTCCGTATGATTGTGCCATTGATTTGGTTCCAGGCGCTGAGTTCCCGTCCAGCAGGCTGTACAACCTCTCACGACCTGAGCGCGAATCAATGGAGACCTACATCCGGGACTCATTAGCTGCCAGGCTGATCCAGAACTCCACCTCCCCGATAGGGGCAGGTTTCTTTTTTGTGGGCAAGAAAGATGGCAGACTTCGTCCATGTATTGATTACAGGGGGCTGAATGAGATTACGGTTCGCAACCGATACCCGTTGCCATTGTTAGATTCCGTGTTCACCCCCCTGCATGGAGCCAAAATCTTTACTAAGCTGGATCTTAGAAATGCGTATCACCTGGTTCGGATCCGGAAGGGAGACGAATGGAAGACGGCATTTAACACCCCATTAGGTCACTTTGAGTACCTGGTCATGCCGTTCGGCCTCACCAACATCCCCGCGACGTTCCAAGCCTTGGTTAACGACATCTTGCGGGACTTCCTGCACCGATTCGTCTTCGTATATCTGGACGATATTCTCATCTTTTCTCCGGATCCTGAGACCCATGTCCAGCATGTACGTCAGGTCCTGCAGCGGTTGTTAGAGAACCGACTGTTTGTGAAGGGCGAGAAGTGCGAGTTTCACCGAACGTCTTTGTCCTTCCTGAGGTTTATCATCTCCTCTAACTCCGTCGCCCCTGATCCGGCCAAGGTTGCGGCGGTGAGAGATTGGCCCCAACCAACAAGCCGTAGGAAGCTGCAACAGTTCCTCGGCTTCGCTAATTTCTATAGGAGGTTCATTAAGGGCTACAGTCAGGTAGTTAGCCCCCTGACAGCCCTGACCTCTCCAAAAGTCCCCTTCACCTGGTCGGATCGGTGCGAAGCCGCGTTCAAGGAGTTGAAACGACGGTTCTCTACTGCGCCAGTTTTGGTGCAGCCCGACCCTAGCCGCCAGTTCATGGTTGAAGTGGACGCCTCTGACTCAGGGATAGGAGCCGTGCTGTCCCAGAGCGGAGAGACCGATAAGGTACTTCACCCGTGTGCCTACTTTTCATGCAGGTTGACCCCGGCTGAACGGAACTATGACGTCGGCAATCGAGAACTCCTTGCGGTGAAAGAGGCTCTTGAAGAGTGGAGACATCTGTTGGAGGGAACGTCCGTGCCATTCACGGTTTTCACTGACCACCGGAACCTGGAGTATATCAGGACCGCCAAGCGGCTGAACCCCAGGCAAGCCCGCTGGTCACTGTTCTTCGGCCGTTTTGACTTCCGGATCACCTACCGCCCGGGGACCAAAAACCAGAGATCGGATGCCTTGTCCCGGGTGCATGAAGACGAAGTCAAAACGGAGTTGTCGGATCCACCGGAACCTATCATCCCGGAGTCCGCTATCGTGGCCACCCTCACCTGGGACGTAGAGAAAACCGTCCGGGAGGCCCTGGCACGGATCCCGGATCCCGGAACTGGGCCGAAGAACAAACTTTACGTCCCACCAGAGGCCAGGGCTGCAGTCCTGGACTTCTGTCACGGCTCCAAGTTCTCCTGTCATCCAGGGGTGCGTAGGATCGTGGCAGTTGTCCGGCAGCGCTTCTGGTGGGCGTCCCTGGAGGCCGACGTCCGGGATTATATCCAGGCCTGCACCACCTGCGCCAGGGACAAGGCTGACCACCGCAGGGCATCGGGACTGCTCCAGCCGCTGCCTGTGCCTCATCGCCCCTGGTCCCACATCGACCTGGATTTTGTCACGGGCCTCCCGCCGTCCCAGGGCAACACCACCATCCTCACGATAGTGGACCGATTCTCCAAGGCGGCCCACTTCGTGGCCCTCCCAAAGCTCCCGACTGCCCAGGAGACAGCGGACCTCCTGGTCCACCACGTCGTCCGGCTGCATGGGATTCCAACAGACATCGTCTCAGACCGCGGTCCCCAGTTCTCCTCGCAAGTCTGGAGGAGCTTCTGCCGGGAACTGGGGGCCATGGTGAGTCTCTCGTCCGGGTATCATCCTCAGACCAACGGGCAAGCAGAACGGGTCAATCAGGAGGTGGAACAGACCCTGCGCTGCGTGACGGCCGTGCACCCGGCGGTCTGGAGTACCCATTTGGCCTGGATCGAGTATGCCCATAACAGCCAGGTGTCTTCAGCCACCGGCCTCTCCCCTTTTGAGGTGTGTCTGGGGTATCAGCCCCCGTTGTTTCCGGTGGTTGAGGGAGAGGTCGGTGTGCCCTCGGTCCAGGCCCACCTGCGGAAGTGCCGTCGGGTGTGGAGCGCCGCCCGTTCTGCTTTGCTAAAGGCCCGGACGAGGGCACAAGCCCATGCAGACCGTCGGCGGACCCCGGCCCCTGCGTATCGGCCAGGGCAGGAGGTGTGGTTGTCCACAAAGGACATTCCCCTGATCCCCTGAAAGTGGACTCCCCTAAACTACAGGACCGTTACATCGGTCCCTTTAGAATCCTTAAGGTCATCAGTCCAGCCGCAGTGAGGCTTCAGCTTCCGGCCTCACTGCGGATCCATCCTGTTTTCCATGTGTCCCGGATAAAGCCGCATCACACCTCACCCCTCTGTGCTCCGGGTCCGGCGCCGCCTAATGCCCGGATCATCGATGGCGAGCCGGCTTGGACTGTGCGCCGGCTCTTGGATGTCCGTAGGATGGGCCGGGGCTTCCAGTATTTGGTGGACTGGGAGGGGTACGGACCCGAAGAACGCTCCTGGGTGAAGAGGAGCTTCATCCTGGACCCGGCCCTCCTGGCCGATTTCTACCGCCGCCACCCGGACAAGCCTGGTCGGGCGCCAGGAGGCGCCCGTTGAGGGGGGGGTCCTGTTGTGTGGGCCGCTGAAGAGGAGGTACTGCTGGCCCACCACCACCAGAGGGCGCCCTGTCTGGAGTGCGGGCTCCAGGCACCAGAGGGCGCTGCTGCCTCACAGGAGCAGCCGGGGTGACAGCTGTCACTTATCGCCTACGACAGCTGTCACCAATCATCTGATCAGCAGTGGTATATCAGCAAGACGACATCTCCACCTCTTTGCCGAGATATCGCTCTACCTAGGAGGTACAGTACTCAGCCGACTGTGTTGTCTTTTTGACATTAACACTTTGTTACTTTTGTGCGTTAAATAGCAGACATTCTTCCGACGAGAGGTGGAGGTGGTTTTCCCGCCATACGGGTTGCTGGGTGCAAACGCACCCACATTTAACTGTTTTTGTTCCTCGCCAGCAGTACCAGATCCGACACGCGGAGGCAGTGGCCACCTGGGAGTTCGGGACTTGGCGGCTCCAGTATTCCCGGGGTTCGGTGGCGGAGGAAATCGTGTGGTTCCGGTTCTGCTTTGGACAGACGTCTCTTATCTTCGAGCCTGCCCACGTGACACATTTTGTGAATTGACTTCTTTGTCTATTGTTGTAATCTGTTGTGTTTGTTGTGCTTATTCACAACAGTAAAGTGTTGTTATTTGACTTCCTCCATTGTCCGTTCATTTGCGCCCCCTGTTGTGGGTCCGTGTTCCTACACTTTCCCAACAGTTACTGACAGCCATTCTGAAGGATACATGGTCGCCTACAGAAATCATGAGTAAGATTACTTGCAAATTTGTTTTTTATTGTTTGTATTTTATGTTCAAAGTTTCTTACAGAGGATTAATTCACCATTCAAATTGTAAACTGATAGTTTTTCAGCATATGTTTGATTCATGGGGCCTTTTGATGATATATTTTGTCACTGACAAGCCACTACTGGATAACACTTATCTTGCCCAATAAGTATGCCTCTGGATATTGTATTCACCAGGTACAAAGTAGAGTCTCAAGGCTCCTGGGAACACCTGACACCAGCAGAATACAGAGATTCTTACGCACTGGGATCGGTGGGGGACACTCTGTACTTGCTGGGTGGCCTTATGAAGCTGAAGAACCATTATCTCATCACTAACTCTGTGGAGCGATTGTCTTTACAAGGCGGACCCTGGCGAACAGCAGCACCCCTCCCTATGCCTTTAGCCTATCATAACGTGATCAGACTGAATGATCGCCTGTACGTGATAGGAGGGCGAACCCCACAGGTGAAGTGAAATCACATACACTAATGTGAAACATTGAATTGCTCAACAATTTTTCTTAATCTTAATTAGAGGGTACTTAATCAGACTTCAAACACATATTTAATATTTGTACCGTATGTGACTCAATGAATGCACCTGCTCTACTTTTCCGTACCCTCCCTCATCTTCAACTGTCCAGTCATATCGAGTGGACGATGAGCCTGACCGTCTTAGCAACCGTCTTCTGGAGTATGATCCTACCACAAATAGGTGGACAGAACTTGGGCCCATGAAGTACTCGAAATACCGCTGCAGTGCTGTGGTACTCAATGGTGAAATTTTTGTGATGGGTAAGAGTTTTTACTTCAGTATTAAAGCTTTTATGTGGGGTACTGTTTGTAAATACATGTTCAAAGTTTTCCAGGTTTAGCCATAATAGCATACATTCACTTTGCTACAGGTTTAACGCACATTTTAATGGCATTTAGGTTGAAAACGACACACACACACACACACACACACACACACAAAAATCATGTAAGAAAAATTTGTGTTTACAGTAAATTTTACAAATAGACTACAGTGAGAAATTGTGTTGTTAATTCAAGTTAAACAACTTTGATAAAGTTCAAATGCTAGAACTGATTTACCAAATTGATTTCACACCATTTGGAGTGAGAGCATATATACTAACTACAGAGACTGTTTAATTTTTTGTTTGAATTTTTAGTTGCGCTGTTCCAGTTAGGATTCACCACAGCACATTATTTACATATCAATCAATTCAATCAATCAAATTTTTTTTTATATAGTGCCAAATCACAACAAACAGTTGCCCCAAGGCGCCTTATATCGTAAGGCAAGGCCATACAATAATTATGTAAAACCCCAATGGTCAAAACGACCCCCTGTGAGCAAGCACTTGGCGACAGTGGGAAGGAAAAACTCCCTTTTAATAGGAAGAAACCTCCAGCAGAACCAGGCTCAGGGAGGGGCAGTCTTCTGCTGGGACTGGTTGGGGCTGAGGGAGAGAACCAGGAAAAAGACATGCTGTGGAGGGGAGCAGAGATCAATCATTAATGATTAAATGCAGAGTGGTGCATACAGAGCAAAAAGAGAAAGAAACAGTGCATCGTGGGAACCCCCCAGCAGTCTACGTCTATAGCAGCATAACTAAGGGATGGTTCAGGGTCACCTGATCCAGCCCTAACTATAAGCTTTAGCAAAAAGGAAAGTTTTTAGCCTAATCTTAAAAGTAGAGAGGGTGTCTGTCTCCCTGATCTGAATTGGGAGCTGGTTCCACAGGAGAGGAGCCTGAAAGCTGAAGGCTCTGCCTCCCATTCTACTCTTACAAACCCTAAGAACTACAAGTAAGCCTGCAGTCTGAGAGCGAAGCGCTCTATTGGGGTGATATGGTACTACGAGGTCCCTAAGATAAGATGGGACCTGATTATTCAAAACCTTATAAGTAAGAAGAAGAATTTTAAATTCTATTCTAGAATTAACAGGAAGCCAATGAAGAGAGGCCAATATGGGTGAGATATGCTCTCTCCTTCTAGTCCCCGTTAGTACTCTAGCTGCAGCATTTTGAATTAACTGAAGGCTTTTTAGGGAACTTTTAGGACAACCTAATAATAATGAATTACAATAGTCCAGCCTAGAGGAAATAAATGCATGAATTAGTTTTTCAGCATCACTCTGAGACAAGACCTTTCTAATTTTAGAGATATTGCGTAAATGCAAAAAAGCAGTCCTACATATTTGTTTAATATGCGCTTTGAATGACATATCCTGATCAAAAATGACTCCCAAGATTTCTCACAGTATTACTAGAGGTCAGGGTAATGCCATCCAGAGTAAGGATCTGATTAGACACCATGTTTCTAAGATTTGTGGGGCCAAGTACAATAACTTCAGTTTTATCTCAGTTTAAAAGCAGGAAATTAGAGGTCATCCATGTCTTTATGTCTGTTTAGCTAATTGGTGTGTGTCCTCTGGCTTCATGGATAAAGCTGGGTATCATCTGCGTAACAATGAAAATTTAAGCAATACCGTCTAATAATACTGCCTAAGGGAAGCATGTATAAAGTGAATAAAATTGGTCCTAGCACAGAACCTTGTGGAACTCCATAATCAACTTTAGTCTGTGAAGAAGATTCCCCATTTACATGAACAAATTGTAATCTATTAGACAAATATGATTCAAACCACCGCAGCGCAGTGCCTTTAATACCTATGGCATGCTCTAATCTCTGTAATAAAATTTTATGGTCAACAGTATCAAAAGCAGCACTGAGGTCTAACAGAACAAGCACAGAGATGAGTCCACTGTCCGAGGCCATAAGAAGATCATTTGTAACCTTCACTAATGCTGTTTCTGTACTATGATGAATTCTAAAACCTGACTGAAACTCTTCAAATAGACCATTCGTCTGCAGATGATCAGTTAGCTGTTTTACAACTACCCTTTCAAGAATTTTTGAGAGAAAAGGAAGGTTGGAGATTGGCCTATAATTAGCTAAGATAGCTGGGTCAAGTGATGGCTTTTTAAGTAATGGTTTAATTACTGCCACCTTAAAAGCCTGTGGTACATAGCCAACTTGTTGTGTGGGCCGCTGAAGAGGAGGTACTGCTGGCCCACCACCAAAGGGCGCCCTGCCTGAAGTGCGGGCTTCAGGCACGAGAGGGCGCTGCCGCCTCAGGAACAAGCCGTGGTGACAGCTGTCACCCATCATCCGTGACAGCTGTCACTAATCATCCACATCTGGTATAAAAGCAGGAAGACACCTCCACCACACTGCCGAGATATCATCTTCTATCAGAGGTAATACTCTCAGCCTTTTTGTGAGATTTGTAAATCTGCTATTGTGAGTGTTTGCAGGAGGACCGGTCGTTTTTGTGGAGGCTGTGCAAGACGGCGCTCTTTTTCTTCTGAGACCGCTGCAACGTGTTGAGTGAGAGGTGGAGGTGTAATTCCCTCCAGGATTGTTACTGGGTGTTCACACACCCACCCTTTGACTGTCTTTTGCTTTTTGCCAGCAGTACCAGATCCGACACGCCGTGAAGGTGGCCACCTGGGGACTCCGGGACTTGGCGGCTCCAGTATTCCTCGGGTTCGGTGGTGGTGGAAATCGTGTGGTTCCGGTTCGTTTCCAGACGGGCGTCTCCTATCGTCGAGCCTGCCCACACGACACCTTTATTGATTGACTGTTGCACATTCTGAATCTGCTGTTTGGTTGTGTATTTCACAACCGTAAAGTGTTATAATTTGACTCCTTCCATTGTCCGTTCATTTACGCCCCCTGTTGTGGGTCCGTGTCACTACACTTTCCCAACACAACTAACAAAGATAGATTGATCATATTTAAGATCGAAGCATTAAATAATGGTAGGGCTTCCTTGAGCAGCCTGGTAGGAATGGGGTCTAATAAACATGTTGATGGTTTGGATGAAGTAACTAATGAAAATAACTCAGACAGAACAATCGGAGAGAAAGAGTCTAACCAAATACCGGCATCACTGAAAGCAGCCAAAGATAACGATACGTCTTTGGGATGGTTATGAGTAATTTTTTCTCTAATAGTTAAAATTTTGTTAGCAAAGAAAGTCATGAAGTCATTACTAGTTAAAGTTAATGGAATACTCAGCTCAATAGAGCTCTGACTCTTTGTCAGCCTGGCTACAGTGCTGAAAAGAAACCTGGGGTTGTTCTTATTTTCTTCAATTAGTGATGAGTAGAAAGATGTCCTAGCTTTACGGAGGGCTTTTTTATACAGCAACAGACTCTTTTTCCAGGCTAAGTGAAGATCTTCTAAATTAGTGAGATGCCATTTCCTCTCCAACGTACGGGTTATCTGCTTTAAGCTACGAGTTTGTGAGTTATACCACGGAGTCAGGCACTTCTGATTTAAAGCTCTCTTTTTCAGAGGAGCTACAGCATCCAAAGTTGTCTTCAATGAGGATGTAAAACTATTGACGAGATACTCTATCTCACTTACAGAGTTTAGGTAGCTACTCTGCACTGTGTTGGTATATGGCATTAGAGAACATAAAGAAGGAATCATATCCTTAAACCTAGTTACAGCGCTTTCTGAAAGACTTCTAGTGTAATGAAACTTATTCCCCACTGCTGGGTAGTCCATCAGAGTAAATGTAAATGTTATTAAGAAATGATCAGACAGAAGGGAGTTTTCAGGGAATACTGTTAAGTCTTCCATTTCCATACCATAAGTCAGAACAAGATCTAAGATATGATTAAAGTGGTGGGTGGACTCATTTACATTTTGAGCAAAGCCAATAGAGTCTAATAATAGATTAAATGCAGTGTTGAGGCTGTCATTCTCAGCATCTGTGTGGATGTTAAAATCGCCCACTATAATTATCTTATCTGAGCTAAGCACTAAGTCAGACAAAAGGTCTGAAAATTCACAGAGAAACTCACAGTAACGACCAGGTGGACGATAGATAATAACAAATAAAACTGGTTTTTGGGACTTCCAATTTGGATGGACAAGACTAAGAGTCACGCTTTCAAATGAATTAAAGCTCTGTCTGGGTTTTTGATTAATTAATAAGCTGGAATGGAAGATTGCTGCTAATCCTCCGCTCCGGCCCGTGCTACGAGGATTCTGACAGTTAGTGTGACTCGGGGGTGTTGACTCATTTAAACTAACATATTCATCCTGCTGTAACCAGGTTTCTGTAAGGCAGAATAAATCAATATGTTGATCAATTATTATATCATTTACCAACAGGGACTTAGAAGAGAGAGACCTAATGTTTAATAGACCACATTTAACTGTTTTAGTCTGTGGTGCAGTTGAAGGTGCTATATTATTTTTTCTTTTTGAATTTTTATGCTTAAATAGATTTTTGCTGGTTATTGGTGGTCTGGGAGCAGACACCGTCTCTACGGGGATGGGGTAATGAGGGGATGGCAGGGGGAGAGAAGCTGCAGAGAGGTGTGTAAGACTACAACTCTGCTTCCTGGTCCCAACCCTGGATAGTCACGGTTTGGAGGATTTAAGAAAATTGGCCAGATTTCTAGAAATGAGAGCTGCTCCATCCAAAGTGGGATGGATGCCATCTCTCCTAACAAGACCAGGTTTTCCCCAGAAGCTTTGCCAATTATCTATGAAGCCCACCTCATTTTTTGGACACCACTCAGACAGCCAGCAATTCAAGGAGAACATGCGGCTAAACATGTCACTCCCGGTCCGATTGGGGAGGGGCCCAGAGAAAACTACAGAGTCCGACATTGTTTTTGCAAAGTTACACACCGATTCAATGTTAATTTTAGTGACCTCCGATTGGCGTAACCGGGTGTCATTACTGCCGACGTGAATTACAATCTTACCAAATTTACGCTTAGCCTTAGCCAGCAGTTTCAAATTTCCTTCAATGTCGCCTGCTCTGGCCCCCGGAAGACAATTGACTATGGTTGCTGGTGTCGCTAACTTCACATTTCTCAAAACAGAGTCGCCAATAACCAGAGTTTGATCCTCGGCGGGTGTGTCGTTGAGTGGGGAAAAACGGTTAGAAATGTGAACGGGTTGGCGGTGTACACGGGGCTTCTGTTTAGAACTACGCTTCCTCCTCACAGTCACCCAGTCGGCCTGCTTTCCCGGCTGCTCGGGATCTGCCAGGGGGGAACTAACGGCGGCTAAGCTACCTTGGTCCGCACTGACTACAGGGGCCTGGCTAGCTGTAGAATTTTCCACGGTGCGGAGCCGAGTCTCCAATTCGCCCAGCCTGGCCTCCAAAGCTACGAATAAGCTACACTTATTACAAGTACCGTTACTGCTAAAGGAGGCCGAGGAATAACTAAACATTTCACACCCAGAGCAGAAAAGTGCGGGAGAGACAGGAGAAGCCGCCATGCTAAACCGGCTAAGAGCTAGTAGCTGCGCTAAGCTAGCGGATTCCTAAAAACACGCAAAGTGAATAATGTGTAAATAATTTAGAGGTGATTCAGCAGAAGGAGTGCTTTAGTTAAGGCACGTGAAGATTACACTGTGAAACAAATCGTAATCTAGATAACTAGATCAATCTAACTACGCAGATTAAACAGCTAACAGATACAGCAAAACACCGCTGTGCTCCGGAACAGGAAGTGATACAATACTGCAGTGAGAGCCAACCACCAGTAGAGGCAAGCAAGAGCCATGTCTGTCTATGTCTATTTCATCTTCTTCTATCACTCCATCAACATGTAAGTCCTCCACAAACCTCGTCTTTGGCTTCCCTCTTCTCCTCCTGCCAGGTGGCTCCATCCTCAGCATCCATCTCCTCATATACCCTGTGTCCCTCCTCTGCACATACCTAAACTATTAATTTAATTCATTTCATTTATATAGCGCCAAATCACAACAAAGTTGCCTCAAGGCGCTTCATACAAGTAAGGTCTAACCTTACCAACCCCCAGAGCAAGCACACAGGTGACAGTGGTAAGGAAAAACTCCCTCTGATGATTTGAGGAAGAAACCTCAAGCAGACCAGACTCAAAGGGGAGGGGGTAACTATCTTCCCTCTCTCACTTCATCTCCAAACTGCATGACTTTTGCTCTCCCCCAATACGCTCATATCTAATGTTGTCCATCCTCATCACTCCCAAGGAAAATCGTGTCATCTTCAGCTCTGCCTCCTGTCTTCTTGATAGTGCCACTGCCTCTAAGCTGTACAATATAGCTGGTCTGAGTAGCCTTGTAAGCTTTCTCTTTCACCCTTATCCCGAATCACTCTTGCCACTCTTCTCCACCAACTGCACCCTCCCTGCACTCTCTTATTCAGCTCTCTACCGCACTCTCTATTACAGTTGTATGCAAAAGTATGGGCACCCCTGATAATTTTCATGACTTTCCTTCATAAATCATTGGTTGTCTGGATCATAAATTTCAATTAAATATATACAGCAGACGAACACACTGATATTTGAGAAGTGAAATGAAGTTTCTAGTATTTACAGAAAGTGTGCAATAATTATTTAAACAAAATTAGGCAGGTGCATAAATTTGGGCACCCTTGCCATTTTATTGATTTGAATACATTCAGCACTAATTATTGGAACACAAAATTGGTTTGGTAAGCTCACTGACCCTTGACCTCCTTACACAGGTGAATCCAATCATGAGAAAGGGTATTTAAGGTGGCCATTTAAAAATGTTTCCCCTCTTTGCATCTCTTCTAATGAGTGGCAACATGGGAGCCTCTAAACAACTCTCAAATGACCTGAAAACAAAGATTGTTCAACATCATGGTTTAGGGGAAGGATACAAAAAGCTATCTCAGAGATTGGAGCTGTCAGTTTCCACTGTGAGGAACATAATGAAGAAATTCAAGACCACAGGCACAGTACTAGTTAAGGCCTGAGGTGACAGGCCAAGAAAAATCTCAGATAAGATGAAGCAAAGGATGGTGAGAACAGTCATAGTCAACCCATAGACCTGCTCCAAAGACCTACAACATGATCTTGCTGCAAATAGTGTCTTCGTTTATCAGCAGATTCTTGAGAACAATGTTCATGAATCAGTGACAAAGTTGAAGTTGCACCGGGGCTGGATCTTTCAACAAGACTACGACTCTAAACACTGCTCAAAATCTACTAAGGTATTCATGCAGAGGAACAAGTACAATGTTCTGGAATGGCCATCTCAGTCCCCAGACCTGAATATTATTGAAAATCTGTGGTGTGATTTTAAGCGGGCTGTCCATGCTTGGAAACCAACAAACCTGAGATGTTTTTTAAAGAAGAATGGTCCAAAATACCTTCAACCAGAATCCTTACTCTCACTGGAAGCTATAGGAAGTGTTTAGAGACTGTTATTTCTGCAAAAGGAGGAGCCACTAAATATTGATATATTTTTTCTGTCTAATTTTGTTTAAAGAATTATTGCACACTTTCTGTAAATCCTTTAAACTTCATTTCATTTCTCAAATATCACTGTTTGTCTGCTATATGATATATTTAACTGATATTGCTGATCCAAACAACCGATGATTTATAAAGGAAAATCATGGAAATCATTAGGGGTGCCCAAACTTTTACATACCACTGTACTTTGAACAGATGAGACCAAACTCATCTTCATCACCTCTACTCCTTGCAACCCCACTATTCCATTGTGCTTCATCTCATTCACAGTCAAGTACTTGGATTTAAAAAGTGTTGTTATATGTCCACACATATTTAGAAACTAAATTTTATTTCAACATTTAGATAAACAGTTAAATATTTCAATAAATATCTACAAACTACTTAACTAGCGCATTGCCCGTGGGGATCCATGGGCTGTAGATTGGGTAGTGTTTATAAAATAGGTAGCTGATATTTTTGAAGGGTGGTAATAAATTATGCAAAGTTTCTATAATGATTTTAACTGAAAGTGTGGGAAATTAAAATGAGAAAGTTCTGTGAAAAACTGTATTCATTATTTAGCAAATGTAGTTGATGTCATGTTTTACAACTGGCAAGGTTGAGATATTTCCTTTGTACAGAGCTTGTCTGGTTACCAGGGACTGATTAACAGTGATATCAATGTACATTGTTCACTGTTGTTACCTAATATCCCTAATTTCTCTAAAAATATTAGTCCTATCAACTTTCTGTTTTGGCAGTATTCATCCTTGACCCAAAATACTTAAGCATACCAAACGGCAAATGTCAGCTCTCCACAGTTTCTCTGTGATAGAAGTTACACACACATACACAGATTCCACATGGCTTTAAATATATAAATACAAATTTATAAACTAAATTTGTAATTCAATATTTTGATAAACAGTTAAATATTTAACGATAAACTAAATATTTAAGTAAATGCTATTTAACAACACATTTCATTAAATACTTTGACTCAACAATTTAAACATTAAGAAGTAAATTCTATACAGATGCTGAGGCCCAGAGGTGTCTGTGTTGCAGACCGAATGGTCCCCCCTAAAAATTGGTCCGCCCTGCCTTCACTGCGCATGCATCATTTGGGACCACAGCAGCACGTCTGAGACTGACTCTTTACACCCAGTGATCAAAGGGAATAATGTGATTATTAACCATCAGATGAAGCTTAGGGCTAGTGGCCGGCAATCACCTTAGTATTTCTTTTGTTTTTTTGTTGCTTAATGCTGACAAATTATATTGTATTTGTTATCTTTCTGATACCTGATTCTGTTTTGTCTCTCTGTTTAAGGTGCAGCTCCATCCAGAGATGGGTGCCTGTTCCTGCAACCCTCCTGCCCTGTGCACCGGCAACATTTCCTTTATATTGGTTTTGTGAATTGTTTTGTAATTTCTGTCGGTAACATGGCCCAAGCAGAGGGTCACCCCTTTGAGTCTGGTTTGCTTGAGGTTTCTTCCTCAAATCAGAGGGAGTTTTTCCTTACTACTGTCACCTGTGTGCTTGCTCTGGGGGTCGGTAAGGTTAGACTTTACTTGTGTGAAGCGCCTTGAGGCAACTTTATTGTGATTTGGTGCTATATAAATTGAAGTTAAATTGAAAAATGACAAGGTAAAACCATTGAAGTCATTCCAAAGTCAGTTTTAAGCAGAAATGAGGCAGTTTTAAGCAGATACGAGACGATAATCCGTGAGTCGCTATTGATGCTCTGAAATCATGTAGGCGCAGCAGCATGTCACTCTCAAACATGCTGCTGTGGCGCTCTGATCGGTCCTATGTCTTTTATTATGAAACAATGCTGAATTTCTGTGGAAATAATTGTAAAAGCTTCAGATATCTGTCACTTAGATAGATGATAACTGGAGTGCAGTTTTAAGCAGAAACAAGAAGATAATCGGTGAATCGCTGCTGACACATGCGCAGTGAAGGCAGGACGGACCGATTTTTTTGAGGGGGGGGCGTTCGGTCGGCACCAGTGCTCAACCCCAGATTCCACAGCGTAAATCAGATGAGACTGTATGACTTCCCCTACGTGGGATGCCAGTTGATTACAGGTTACTAGGAAGACTTCCTCAGCCAAGACTGGTATCCATTTACACTTGGGTAGAGTGGCATAATGCAGATGAAATGTCTTGTCCAGTTACAATGACTGGTTATCAAATACAGATCTACATACTGGTAGCTCAATTCCTATCCTACTGAGCTACCTGTCCTACCTAAAGAATAGGCATAGTTGAATGTTAGGCCACATATGTATTTAATTATTTAGGGAAACAGTGGTTCAACTGGTGAGCACACTTGCCTTCCAAACAGCTTCTGCCAAAATCTATATACAGATCCATACTACATCCACAGTAGTGACCCTGAGCAGCCAAAAGCTAGTACAGAACCCCACCCACTATGTGTGTGTGTGTGTATGTATGTATGTATATATATATATATATATATATATATTCAAAAAATGCACTTTTTATCTTAAATGGCATGGAAAACGTGAGTGAACATTCATGTGAATTAGTTTTATATTTTCAATGGATATCATTCAGGATTCATTCCATTTAGTAAATTTTGAAATTTACTTGAGGTACATACTGTATATAAACACACTACTGTCATGTTGTTTAAATAATTCAGCTGCCATATTTTCTATAATATTTCATTTTAAAATAAGGTATTTAGTGATGACCATAATCTGCACATACATATAGGAGGCATTGGCTGTGAAGGAGTGGATCGTGGACAATCACGTCACTGTCTTGACGCTGTGGAGATTTACAATCCAGATGGAGATTATTGGAGGGATGGACCCCCACTCCCATGTGCACAACTGTCACTGCGCACCAATGCTTCAAATGCAGGCGTAGTGGGAGGAAAGCTTTATGTTTGTGGATACTACAAAGGAGCAGGTAATGAATTAAGAAAACATCTACATGAATGAAATCTGTTTAATCTTGATCGTAATCTTACTTTTCCTTATTTACACTTAGATCGCCATGATGATATAACAAAGGACATTTTGGAGCTGGACCCATGGGAGAACCGGTGGACTGTTGTGTCTCGTCATGCTCTAATGCATGACAACTATGATGTTTGCTTGGTGGCAAAACTCAACCCACGTGGACTAATGTCACCACCTGCAGACTTAGTCATCCTGTAATCAAATTAGTTTGAGAAAAAACATGAACCAAAAACATGCTTCATGCATTTAAAGCTGGGCCAAAATCTTAGGTACGGTACGGTACCTTTAAAAAAATGTGATGGCTTTGTTAAATCAAGAACAAAAATTATCTGTAAATACAGTGTTCTTGATTTATCTTTTTGTGTAAATGCTGCAGCAGTTTTATATCTGAATCCTGCAGCTGTGTGACACGTGTGTGATACCAGGAAACAATTTGTACGAACAAAGAAAAAGTTGGTGACTGAATCAAAAGATGACATAACCACAATGGTAATAATAATAAAAAGCAACCATCTTTACATCGAGCAGACAGACTGCAGCTGTATCATAACTAAAATGTAAATTTGGCACTTAATAGTTGTATGATTGTGAAAATAAGCATTAAAAATCTTTTGCTAATATTCATGCACATTCAATAAATGTTGAATATTCTATTGTGGACTTTTAATTAGTGCTTTGTGAATGTTTTTCTGAACTAACATCATATGATCATGTTATAAAACTGTATAAAATTATAAAACTATAAAAACCAAAGAAGTAAATGTTTTCAATTGATTTCTATGAACACTGTAATTCAAAAAACATGGATTTATTTTTATGATGTGTTTACAGTCGAGTTGGGAAGACAAGTCTTAATACTTTTGTTCTAGTTGACTAGTCAGGTAATTCAGATTTTCCTGCACAGCCATCAAAAACAGACAGAATACAGGATTGTTGCAGAAACCAGCACAGGCCAACATCCACCAGCAGCCAGCGCTAACCTCACTTGGAAGTTTTGAATAAATAGTCTGCATCCAGTCGAACCACAAATATTGTTTCCATTTAGTGCACTGTGTTATTATGTCTACAATTTATAATTTTTTTAAAGTCAATTTTAATTTTCACTGCTTACATTTGTCGATATTGGTCTAATAATGACTTCTATTAGAGGAACATCTGTAAAATACACAAAACAGCAGCAAAAAATAGCTTAAATATAGAGATTCAAAATAGTGTGTGCACGTATATATAAAGTTCTTTTACCATCTACCTTTACATGGGGCAGTGGTGGGCACAGATAACCAAAAAAATTAACTTCGATAACAGATAATCAGATAACTGAAAAGTTATCTTTGATAAAGTTAAAATGACAAACCATCCAAAAATGTATCGGAAGTTACAGATAACCGATAATTTTCAGTATTGTCTCCAGTACACTTGCAACTACTAACAAGCTGATTTTGAGTTAACACCACAATCACTTCTGGAAGCATTAAAGGTGACGACAGACCCAAACAATGAGTCAGCACTTCAGTCTTTGAATCAGAATCGCCTTTATTGTCATTGTGATTTACATTACAATGAGATTTGAGTGCAACTCCAAAAAGGTGCTTTCCGTGGTGCGAGTAATTTTTTAGCCAATATAAAAGATAGTGAAATTTAACGGTCAATTATTCCGAGTATATGTACAACTAATATAAACATAAGGTAAAATAAAATAAAATGTGGACCAAGTAAAATGTAAAACGAGAATTATACACAACTGTGGAATCATATTGTACGGGAAAATTGCATATGGTTTGCATATATTGCATAAGAAACTTGAAAGGTGCGGATTAGAGTGATTTGTAATTGTTCAGTGCAGTGATCGCTCTGGGGAGAAAGCTGTCCCTGAGTCTGTTTGTCCTCGTTTTGACTGACCTATACCGTCGGCCGGAGGGTAGCAGGTCAAACAGGTGGTTGCTGGGGTGGGATGTGTCTTTGCTGATGCTGGCAGCTCTGCTGAGGTAGCGAGAGCTGGCAATGTCTTCCAGACTGGGCAGAGAACAACCAGTGATCCCCTGGGCCATTTTGATCACCCACTGCAGCGCTCTCCTGTCTGCTCCTGAGCACCCCCCGTACCACGCTGTGATGCAGTACGTCAGGATGCTCTCAATGGTGGCTCTGTAGAACAACACCAGAAGCTTCTCTTCCAGATTGTTTCCCCTGAGCACCCTCAGGAAGTGGAGTCGCTGCTGGGCTTTCTTCACCACCACTGTGGTGTTGGCAGTCCAGGAGAGGGTGTCAGAGAGCTGCACTCCCAGGAACCTGATGGAGCTGACCCTTTCCACACAGTCCCCTTGGATGTAGAGCGGGGCTGTGTCAGCCCTGTTCTTCCTGAAGTCCAGGATTATTTCTTTTGTTTTTGTGGTGTTCAGCGGCAGGCTGTTCGCTGAACACCACGCTGTCAGTCGATTGACCTCATCTCTGTAGTCAGTCTCAACCCCCCTGAGATGAGCCCAATCACGGTGGTGTCATCCGCAAACTTTACGATGGTGTTTGTAGGATGGGTCGGAGAGCAGTCGTGCGTGTAAAGGGTGAACAGGAGGGGGCTCAGTACACAGCTTGAGGGGAACCGGTGCTGAGTGTGATGGTGGAGGAAAGGTGGGGGCCAAGTTTCACGGACTGTGGGCGGTTTGTGAGGAAGTCCTTGATCCACTGGCAGATGGGGTGGAGATGCCCAGATGTGTCATTTTCTGGGCCAGGATCTCCGGGATGATGTGGTTGAAGGCTAAGCTGAAGTCCAGGAAGAGCATCTTCACATAGCTCCCCTGGTGCTCCAGGTGGCTCAGCGCAGTGTGGAGAGCTGTGGTGATTGCGTCATCTGTGGAGTGGTTACCCCCTGTAGGCAAACTGGTGGGGGTCCAGAGTGGGAGGCAGACAGGCTCTGATGTGCTGAGCGTCCTGCCCCCTGCTAGTAGCTCCAGTTTACTACATGGCTTCCAGCACAGACGCAAGATGAGAGGAGCCACAAAGTTCAACTCTCTACTCAATCACAATGCTGCCGTCAAGCGGAGGTCTTGGAAAATAAAGCAATGCTGAGTTATGGTTTGGTGTATAAATCAAATGAATACTGATAGAATAACTCCATTAATGTCAATTCTGTCATTTGTGCAAAGTTAAGATATAGCATATCTTTTAATGTTGAATAATGCACTAATTCTGAAGTTTTGTAACAAACAGTTACAAAACAATCTGAGTAAAATGTGCCTCCGGTAACACTGATTGGTTGACGCATTCATTCTATGTAAACCAACACGTTAATGTGAGGTGTGTCGTGTGTTGGTGTTTACAGATAAATGTGCTTTTGTAAAATATGCCATTTTTTATTTGTAAAAAAAGGCTTTTTCGAAAAAAAAAAAAGCCAAGTTATAATTAGATAACTGTTTAATATAACTGGTGTGAAAATAAATAGAACACTGCCATGATCTACTGGTGCCAGTGCGAGTTTTGGCCCTTTTTCAGCTGATTTTTCATTTGTGCGAGAATTTTTTGGATCGCACCGAGTTTCAGGTTAATCGCACGTCCTGCATCGTTTAGTATACATGGAGTAACGAGCTGCGTTTAACATCTCACGACCACCTCCTGATCGGCGATTGTATGGTCAGATGAAAATCAAACCTGTTTGATATTCTGGTCAGCCGTCGTGAGGGTATCCCGCTGCTGAAGCGCTACAAGCATCCAACCTCCTGCACTATGCCTGTGTAAACACCACAGACATGTCTTGTAATGTTTTTGTTTTTTCTTTTTAAACTTTGATGTCTCCCATCAAGAGTTTTTGTAAATTAAGTTTGAAAAAAAAGCTTCTGTTTACGTTTTGCTTCTGGAAACATGAGTCTGACATGTGGTTTTTGAATGTACGTGTGTGAGAACATAAATCGTGCGCTCTGAACTTTTACACCGTGCGGTTCTGTAGTACAGTTTGAGCTGGAACCGAGTACAGTGATTGAAAATATCAGCCCAGCTTCAGGGCGAATACTGCCATGAACAGTACAGGCCAGTAGATGGCAGTAGAGTCCTTGAAAACTTGCCAAAACAAAATTCCAGATAATCTGTGTTGCTACGTTTAAGATGCGTGGAATTTAATAAACGCAAACACAATAACATCTATAAACCCAGAGAATGTATTCACGAGAGCACTAGAGTTTAATGCTGTTGTCCGTGGAGCCTGATCAGAGTGTCTCAAACCATTTCTCATTTCCACACTAAAACCTTAAAAATTAGCGCATTACTTTAAATCTAAAACATATATCTGATATTTTCACTTTATAAAACTTCAGATGTCACGTTAATTTAAATAACTTGTCCGAAATTAGTTTGGTTAAAATTTGAACCATAAATTAAAAATGTATGCCTCTGGATGACTTGGGTGATATTGCCCATGTATCAGTATGGGGTTAAAAGAATTGAGGGTTTTTTTGTGTGTGTGACCAGTTCTCCTTTGCTTGCAGAGGATACAGCGGTTTCTTCTAGATACAGCTCTCTTCTGTTTGCAGAGGATAGAACTACACATCTGCTGCAAAACATTTAACAGGTAGGTGCTCAATTTAAATTTTATAAGTGTTTGTAGCTGTTCAGCTTGGTTTACCACATTAACAGTCTAAAAATTATCAGACAAAAATTTATCAGAAGATAAATAGTCCAGTAATGGTTTTCTAAGTTATCTGAAAAGATAATCCGATAATGAAAACATTATCTTCGATAATTATCGGATTATCAGAACTGTGCCCACCACTGACATGGGAATACCACAGCAGACTCATATTGGAGCTACAAGTTGATTTGGCACAAATCTGACACCGGTCGCCCTTCCTCACACAACCCCACATTACAAGGAGAATGGGCAGGGGTGGTGTTGAAATGCAAACTTTCTGCTCAGAAAACAAGCTCTCTAACCACTGAGTCACTTCACTGACTAATGTGTACATCTCTGCAGTAATGAAAAATTATTTCATTATAAAATATAATCTCTGGCATCTGTCTGTATTGGGAGACAATGGAGCTGCAATGTGGGTCAGTTGGTCGTTGGGTTGCAGCGCCTTCTATGACTGTGTCTCAGCAGCAGCGAGAAGAAGATGCCAAAGAGTGTTGGTGCGAGCATTCAGCCCTGTTTCACCCTGCTCTTGATTGGGATGGGTTCCGAGGATGAGCCATCATACTGGACAGTACTTTTCATCTCCTCATGGAAGGACGTGATCATTTTCAGTAGCTTGGGAGGGAATCCAATCATCTGGAGTAAGGTGAAGAGACCTTGTCTGCTGACAAGGTCGAACACCTTTGTCAGATCGATGAAGGCGATGCACAGGGGTCGGCGTTGCTCACAGCACTTCTCCTGGAGTTGTCAAAGTGAGAACACCATGTAGACTGTTGATCTTCCAGCTCTGAAGCCACACTGTGCCTCAGGGTAAACCCTTTCGGCGAGAGACTGTAGGCGTTTCATGGCAACTCATGCAAAGGCCTTGCCAACAGTGCTGAGCAGGGAGATTCCGCGATAGTTGTTGCAATCATTATGGTCACCTTTGTTCTTATACAGTGTGATGATATTTGCGTCTTGCATTTCTTGGGGCACTGTCCCTTCTTCTCAGCACTGTAGCAGGAGTTCATGGAGGTGTTGAGAGGTGTCTTTGCCGGCCTTGATGATCTCTGAGGGGATGCCATCGCTTCCTGGTGCTTTGCCACAGGCAAAGGAGTTGCATTATAAAATATAAACACTCAAATAAATCTTCACTCTTAAGGCCCCTTTACATAGTAGGAATAAGTACAAATCAGGGCAAATCATGGCGGAACAGCTTGCATTAGCGAACCACAAAAACATCGAGCCGACGCTCAGGCATGAACGAACGCGCTGCAACGGTGTGGTGCACGCGAAGGTGTGGTGCGAGCAGCTGGGATGTGGGGCACCACATTGTGCCGCTGATGTGGAGAACAAAAAAAAAAAAAATCAGCCGTATAATTAGTGAATATCACTGGGTTGATATACCGTTAATAACACATAAAAGGGGATGCAATACAGAACCCCATGGTTGAATAACCCTGGTAAAAAAAAAAAAATGGCACTCATGAGATTCAAACCTGTAAGCTCTGATTACCAGATGGAAACTTTACCACTGGGCTACAATCACTGTCTTATAACATGAGCATGAAATGGCTAAAATCAACAAGATTTTTTTTAAAAAGAGAAAAAAGCGCCGTGATAACTGACCAAATGACGTTTGTTACAGCGTATTTCTGCTGATACGTGACTGAAAGTGGTGTATTTGCCGCACTGTTGGCTTGTCATGTAGTCCTGACTGATGGTCCGTTTCTCCAGCCCGTCGCAAAAGTGATATGTTTTTAAGTATTTCCATGTGAGGACAGCAAAACACGGTACGTGTTCTGCCGCTGTGACATCCAGGACCAGAGATATCTCAACAGCTATTGGCAGCTAGCCACGCCCCCGTCCGTTCAGCGCACAGACCATGGTGTCACTCTGTGATCAGATGAGAGGCGCCTTGCCTACGGGTTGGTGCGCGAAGCACACGCACACACGTGTTGGGTGGGGGAGCACGCAAAACACACGCACACATATTGTGCGGGGAACCGACACTCTGGCACGCCACATGCGTACTTGGCAACTTCACAGTCGTGGGGGCACTTAGACAAATTTCACAGCTCAAAAGTGATCGCCTGCTGTTTTCGTGCTGACAGCACGAATGGCCACATTTTCGAAATGCCAATTGAGCAGTGTAGATGTTCTTGTGTCACCTGGAATTTGGCCAACACTTGCCGCAAGAGGGATCGAATGGACTCTCACAGGGGGCACACGCACACACACACACATATACACTCAACAAAAATATAAATGCAACACTTTTGGTTTTGCTCCCATTTTGTATGAGATGAACTCAAAGATCTAAAACTTTTTCCACATACACAATATCACCATTTCCCTCAAATATTGTTCACAAACCTGTCTAACTCGGTGATAGTGAGCACTTCTCCTTTGCTGAGATAATCCATCCCACCTCACAGGTGTGCCATATCAAGATGCTGATTAGACACCATGATTAGTGCACAGGTGTGCCTTAGACTGTCCACAATAAAAGGCCACTCTGAAAGGTGCAGTTTTATCACACAGCACAATGCCACAGATGTCGCAAGATTTGAGGGAGCGTGCAATTGGCATGCTGACAGCAGGAATGTCAACCAGAGCTGTTGCTCGTGTATTGAATGTTCATTTCTCTACCATAAGCCGTCTCCAAAGGCGTTTCAGAGAATTTGGCAGTACATCCAACCAGCCTCACAACTGCAGACCACGTGTAACCACACCAGCCCAGGACCTCCACATCCAGCATGTTCACCTCCAAGATCGTCTGAGACCAGCCACTCGGACAGCTGCTGAAACAATCAGTTTGCATAACCAAAGAATTTCTGCACAAACTGTCATAAACCGTCTCAGGGAAGCTCATCTGCATGCTGGTCGTCCTCATCGGGGTCTCGACCTGACTCCAGTTCGTCATCGCAACTTCGCACAGCCATTGAAGAGGAGTGGACCAACATTCCACAGGCCACAATTGACAACCTGATCAACTCTATGCGAAGGAGATGTGTTGCACTGCATGAGGCAAATGGTGGTCACACCAGATACTGACTGGTATCCCCCCCAATAAAACAAAACTGCACCTTTCAGAGTGGCCTTTTATTGTGGGCAGTCTAAGGCACACCTGTGCACTAATCATGGTGTCTAATCAGCATCTTGATATGGCACAGCTGTGAGGTGGGATGGATTATCTCAGCAAAGGAGAAGTGCTCACTATCACAGATTTAGACTGGTTTGTGAACAATATTTGAGGGAAATGGTGATATTGTGTATGTGGAAAAAGTTTTAGATCTTTGAGTTCATCTCATACAAAATGGGAGCAAAACCAAAAGTGTTGCGTTTATATTTTTGTTGAGTATATATATATATATATGGAACATAGGGCACCCTAGGCAACTGCCTATGTTACTTATGCCTAAAAACATCTTTGGCTTTTAGGTTTGTTTGATGTAGTTACTGGACATAACCTCCGCCAAGTAAGTTGGGCAGAGGTTATGTTTTCACTCGTGTTGGTTTGTCTGGTGGGCATAATAAATAATTAAAAAAGACACTAGACTATTTAAAGAATGGTGTAATATTCATACCACTTTACATATACGTGAACTTTGAGTTGGTTCTCTCGTTGACTGTAAATTATTGTTTTTTTATATATTGAAGGCATACTGGGGAAATAGGTGACAGGTGATTAATAATGAAAATGAAGGAGAAACTGAAAAAAAAATTTCTTATCAACTTACTATTGAAATTTATTGCATTTTTACCATGCAGGATACGGTGCACCCGCAAAGTATTCACAGCGCTTCTCTTTTTCCACATTTTGCTATGTTACAGCCTTATTCCAAAATGGAGCAAATTAATTTTTTCCTTCAAAATTCTACTCATAACACCCCATAATGACAACATGAAAAAAGTTTTGAAATTCTTGCAAATTTATTATAAATAAAAAACTAAGAAATCGCATACACATAAGTATTCACACCTTTTGCTCAATACTTTGTTGATGCACCTTTGGCAGCAATTACAGCCTCAAGTCTTCTTGAATATGATGCCACAAGCTTGGCGCACCTATCTTTGGGCAGTTTTCCATTCCTCTTTGCAGTACCTCTCAAGCTCCATCAGGCTGGATGGGGAGTGTCAGTGCACAGCCATTTCAGATCTCTCCAGAGATGTTCAATCGGATTCAGGTCTGGACTCTGGCTGGGCCACTCAAGGACATTCACAGAGTTGTCCTGAAGCCACTCCTTTGATATTTTGGCTGTGTGCTTAGGGCCGTTGTCCTGCTGAATGATGAACCGTCACCCCAGTCTGAGGTCCAGAGTGCTTTGGAGCAGGTTTTCATCCAGGATGTCTCTGTACATTGCTGCATTCATCTTTCCCTCAATCCTGACTACAGTAAAACTCACCTAAACTGTCATTGTATAAACCGGATATTCATACTCACCGGACAAAAGCAAAAGTCCTGTATGGTTTTGCATGTAAAAAACACCATATATAACGGAGTTTGTACAACGGATTTTTGCTCACATCGGACAAAGCGTGCCATCCGATCGCAATGAATTCCCATGAAAAAACACTCACATGTACCAGACAAAGCAGTCTAGACATGTCCAAAAACAGCTGTATGAAATGAAGTTCAGCACTGGCACGATTTGAGGAAAGTGGGTACCGTATTTCCTTGATTAAAACACCAGCCATTTATTTTTTCAAACCATGCGCAGACCTGGCACCTAAACAAGGCAGGCAATTATTAAGAAAATGCTGCCTGCACTGTAATATGGTGTTAAGTTTCACACATATGTGTGCCAAACCAAAGACTGCCACTGTAGATCACAGCCCTCTGCGTGGCTGTGAAACCGTGCACTTTCTTTAATGACGGAGAGAGATTGCAAAGGCTGCGATTTGTCACGTTTATGTTTTCACTCCTTCCTCTCCTGTCATATTTTAAAAGTTTTTGCAGTGAGTATGGCGATTACATGTCGATCGTGGATCAAATACGTTTGACAAAAATGTCCGCAAATATGACCAACTTTACAACAAGGAGTCAGAAAAAGACGCTCAATGACCTGCAATTCATTGAGGGAAATTGTACATACCGTACTGTTGGTTTGGAGGTTGATGAGTGTATAAAGAAGTGGAGCTCATTGAAGAACAAATTAATCCAGACAAAGCCACTGATCCTGCGGCAAACTGCAATAAGACACAACGGAGAACTTTAAAACGGTCAAGTGCACGTTGTTGTCATTGCATTGCTACGGAGTTACGGAGCTGGAGAAGCATAAATCAGGCTTTAGAATTTTAAGGTTCCACTATGCAGCGGACTTACAAAAAAAGAGTGACATTTTTAGATGACGTTTTGACTGGCCATTAAATAAGGGAGGTCCGTATTCAATGTCATTTAATCAAGGAAATGCATAACCCTAATTGGTGCTGGAGATTCCTGATAGATCGTTCAGTGCCTCCAAAGTAGCCGACCTTTTTATTTTATGCAAAAAATATATGGATTTGATTCATGTTTTTACGTCAGCCAAGCTTGAACCTTCGTGCGCATGCATGAAACAGATCGCTGTGTGGAGCCGGGACCGTCGTGTGCAATTTCACAAGAGCTGGACATCAGCCATTTTCCGGCAGATTTCACTTTCAACAAGAGATTTTGTCATGGAAAGCCGCGCGGAGGCTTCGCGCGTCACGACCGATTCGCTGATGAAGCGAGACAAAGGAACACCTCTGTTTCGGAGTGTTAGAGGACAAGTTGGGACAAGCCTATCTCGGCTTTCAGTGCTTACCAGTCGAGTGAGTATAAGAAAAATTGTGGAGAGCTGGGCTTGTCCCAACTTGTCCCAGCTCTCCAAAATTTGCAGTGCTACTGCATCAAATTTTGCCAGAAACTGGGCGACAGACAGGTGGAACCCATTCGGAAGATTCAGACAGCTTTCGGTGGCTTTTCAGTCGTGTGACTATCCGAGAAATTGTGGAAGAGGTGAGCATCATTTTTCGGAGTCCAGCATGTCCTGCGAGACTTCAACACGAAGTTACTTTTACTCCGCTGTCAGCAGCTTTGGCATGAATTTCGCCGCCTCTCTTTTCATGGCCAAATCTTCTGTCACAATGGAATGTGCCGAAAAGTGCTGATGTCCACCTCTTCCGCAATTTCTCGGATAGTCACACGACAGTCCCGCATCACCACAGCGTTCACTTTGGCAATGACCTGGTTATTTCGGCATGTTGATGGCAGACCAGAGCGTGGCTCGCTCTCGATCGTTGTGCGGACGTCTTTAAACCAGTTGTACCACTCCTTAATCTGTGTGATGCCCATAGCATCATCACCGAAAGCCGTCTGAATCTTCCGAATGGTTTCCACCTGGCTGTCGCCCAGTTTCTGGCAAAATTTGATGCAGTAGCGCTGCTCCAGTCGTTCCGTCATTTTCCTTGCAATGAAAAACCGCCGAGAGCGGACGAGATGCTATTTGGCCTTTTGCAGTCTGTGGACACAAATAAAGAGACAAAGTATCTATTTGGAATTTTAAGTTTGGCAGCTCGGAAATTGATTACCAAAAACTGGCTAAAAACAACCCTGAATGATTGGCACAACATTGTCTATTCTATATACATAATGGAAAAAATCACTATGTCTAACAGACTTCAAAATGACAAATTTGAAAAAATATGGGCAAAATGGAAAGCATATGTAAGGGTAATAAAGCCAGAATTTGTATGATTCGTTAATATTTGTATATGGAATACTGTTATGGTCAAAACTGTACACCCTCAGTTAATGTTTGTGTTTTGTGTTGACATGCAAAAGAAAATTCTTTAAAAATAAAACGCCGAGAGCACTACACGACCTCACACAAATGCTGCTTGCCAGCAACTGACTCAATCGACAGGCATGAAAAAATTCACGCATGCGCACAAAGGTTCAAGGTTGGCTCATGCAAGCACGCTTGATTCAAATCCATCAGGTTTTTGAAAATAAATAAATAAGGTCGGATACTTTTCTAACAGACCTTGCCTGTATGTATATATATATATATATATATATATATATATATATATATATATATATATATACATATATATATAAAATAAACCCCAAAAAAATTCTAATTCAAACTCTGATGGCACAAATTTACTCCCATAAGAAATATCTCATGTATGATCAGTGGAAAAAGGAGGCACTTGAGTTCAATTTTGAGCTTCATGGCAAAGGCTGTGAATATTAATGTGCATGTGATTTCTTAAGTTGTTTTTTTTTTTTATTTGCAAAAAAAAAAAAAACCAACAACAACAAAAAACTTTTTTCACATTGTCATTATGGGGTATTGTGTGTAGAAATTTGAGGAAAAAAAATTTGTCATTCATTTTGGAATAAGGCTGCAACATAAATGTGGAAAAAGTTAAGCGCTGTGAATACTTCGGTATGCACCGTGTATCAGGTCCTTACAGTACTCAGTTTGAAATATGGATCAGAGGCATCACAGAGGAAATAAAATTGGTCAATTTATTTTCTAATGAAATCAGAAGGCTCCTCACTGAATATGTTAAACACCTCAGCCGAGCAGTGTAACTGGTACAGACAGGAAAACAATAAATACTAAACAAAGCCAATATAATTAAATAAAAGGGTAAAGCCTATGTGGGTTTGTCTGAAGTTTATTCAGAGTTCCTCCACTTAAATAAATAAACTTAAATAAATATTAGTCCATTTTTAAAATGAACTAAGATTCAAAAATAGACCATACTGTAGGTCATAACAGCCTATTAAACTTTTTAAAATGTTTTTCCTCATGTACACTGAAAATGAATAAACAAACCTAAAACAGTCCTTGGCATATCCATTAAAATAATATTTCAGAATCGACTGCAAACAATGACCACAAGCCTCCAAGTTTCTGGGGTGTTGGGTTCTCACTCTTGCACTCAGCTGACAGCTTCTCTAAGATGGGTTCAATTGCTGAGATACCCACAGAACTGTTACTGTCCTGAGACCAGTAGCTCAGAGGTGTGAGCAAACAGCCAGCAGCCTTCCTATCATTGTTCACCTCCGGTTTCAAGCTGCTCCGGATGTTAACTCTGTTCTCATCACAATGCTCCCAGAGAAGTGTGGAAACATTTTGTTGTTTGATGCAGTTTTCATCTGAGACCATCCCAGACCCCTTTCTTGGCTGTGAGAGCGCTAGAGGTCGCTTTGTGCGGCTCCGAGGACGTCTGAGATTGCGTTTCCTCTTTCCTTTCAGGCTGCAGGGATCCTGAGGGGAAATTGTAACCTGATTTTGTACTTGGGTGTCTGATGTAGATGGAAGCAGACTGGCTTCAGGCTTGCTGTCTTGCTGGATACAAGAAAATGGTTTTGCCATCCCTGGTGACGTCTGGATGGCACAGTCCATTAGGGTCACATGCTCTGGTTTGACCGAATGCTTTGAGACTAAGGCACTCAGCAAATTTAGAACCTCTTCAAGCATATTTTTTTCTCTCTCCTGCTCCTCTCTCAGAGTCACCATGCTGTTTTTTAAGCTGTTGATATTTGATCCAAGTTCTGCGGTGATGTCTCCGGTCTGAAACAGTCAAACAAGATGTTATTACCAGACACAGCTGTCTACCACCAAAACTGAATTTCCACCAGTTATGTCTAGAAATAACTGGAAAGCAATTTCATCGTTTTGCCTTGTTTTGAATACCCTCAAACTGAAGTTAAAATGTCTCCAATGAAATGTCTGGATTGTTTTATTTTATTTCTATAATTTAATGATGCACAGATCAAAAGTGACAAAACTGGGAGCTGTAAAACAAAGCTGCAATAAATACTTCATAGCCAATTTATCACATGTTTTTAAAACAATAATCAACTAAACATTTTGCCCATAAAATAAAATAGTAAAATGCTAAACATAATTGTCTGTCCCAGTGTGTTGTTTTCATGTTATAATGTCAAACCAACAGTCTAAAATCCCAACACTGAATTCAGTTAGTTTAAAGCAGCAAATTCTAATAAACAAGATTAACAGTTGGCAGTTAATGTGTTGTCGATTAGTTAATTTCAGCATCAACAGACCTGTAATAACACTGAAGATAATTTATATACTGTTCACCTTGTCCACTCTTTCCTCCAGATGTGTCATCAGCCCTTTCTGGGAGGTCACATTATTCAGCAACGCCTCAAACTGCTGTGAAGTGTGGCTCTGTAGACTGGCAAGATTATTCTGCACTGGGAATGAATTAAATAATAGGATGTAATAACCAAACAAATCCTTTTAACTTGTAATTCAGAATTTCTAAAACGGATACATAAAAATGTAGTCCAAGAATATGACGTTTGGGGAAAGACTGCCATCTACTGGTAATAACAAATGACTGCTAACTACTGTTTTACATTATCAGTTATGTTCAGATGGAAATAAAAAAGCTGATTAAAAAAAGATTGATAGATCTCATTTTGACACTTACACGTTGATGCAAAATTGTTAAATCCTTCTAGGATTGTTTTGCATGCGAGTGTATTTGACTCCGTACTGGTGAGCAACTGCTTCACCTGAAAAATATTTCAGTATCTTTTCCACATCACTTTCACAAAAGAGGTGCTACATAAGAACAACAACAACAATAATAATAATAATAGTAATAATAATAATAATACATGCCTATAAATACTTACATTGTTGAGAGTTTCTCGAAAATGTACACATTCCTTGGCCAAATTGTCACTGTTAAGGCAAACAACAAAGCAATGACTTAGGTCTTGTTTCAAAATATTATTTCAGGTTATTAATAAATTTGCTTAAACCTAAAATGCAACTTTATTTTTGATCATGAATACCTGTCATTTTTGTCTTTTACTTTTTTCCGGTACTCTTCAAATTTGTCCAGTATACCAGGAGCTCTTGTTTTATCTTTCCCTTCCACTCCAAACAGGAGAGGTTTGGTGTGATAATTGGTTGAAAATCTTGGGTCACTGGCCTAAACAGCGAAAAAACACTGGAATTAAAGAACATATATTCCGTATAAGGGTGATTCTTTAACTACGGGCACTATTGGCCTTGTAAATGTAATTTCCACCACACCATTGCCTTACAATATAAAGCGCCTTGGGGCAACTGTTTGTTGTGATTTGGCACTATATACATGTGCTCTGATGTCACTGTTTATCTCCATAGATACTACCCAAACAATCTTTCATACAAACTGTTTAAAGGGACATTACAGTGTTGTGGTGGAAATTACTGCAATAGTGTAGGACTACATTTTGTTTAAAAAAAAATCACAACAGTTGTATGACACTGAATACCCCAATTATGTTTTGATTATTTTACTGATATTTTATTCAGAGATATTTTAAAACATTAGAAAAAATGTTCCTTTACCATTCATTTTTATCATTGAAGATCAAAAGTCTGGGTGTGGGACAAGCACAAAACGACAATATTTGCATATAATGATGCTGAAAAAAGGTGAAAAAGTCATCATAGACTACTAGAACAAATTTCTTAACACACTTTCATTGTAAAGATAACTATAAAAGTGTGAAATTTCCCCTTTTGTCTGTTTTTCATACAATATGATCAAAGGACATAAGTGCCCGTAGTCTAAGAATCACCCACAAAACTGTATCTTTCCTTTATAAATCTAGTTGCTGGTGCAAGGCCACTCCTGCCCATTCTCCATGTAATGTGGACATGCTGATGATTGGTTTTTGTCAACTAATTATTTTGTCACTATTTTTAAAGTTATAGTGTCATTAAACCAACATATCAGATTTCTTCATGCATTTAGGTAACAAAATGTCCATTTCACAGAAATAACTATAATATAAGACAAAGCAAGATCTCAGCCTTACCTCCTGAGAACTCTGCTGGGATGTCCTGGATGACAAACTCATATCCTGAGATGTGCCCTGAGAATTTTCAGGCCAAAACTGAGACCCAAAGAAAATCTGTGAGTCTGAGAAAGTAGAGTAGCCGCTGGTAGACACATTCCTGTTTGGTCAAACCAGTTTGAGGAGTGAAGAAAACAAACAATTTCTTTGAGAAGGAAACAGAAAATAAAAATACTCACAGAAAATAGCTAAACAAAGCATAATTTGTATATGGTGATACTGCATGAGTTAATTGTGCTTTAAAATGACTAGGATTTAACAAAACATAGTTAAGAAAAAGGAATATGTCCAACAAGCATCAGAAAGTGTCATAAATATAGAACCATGATGATTTAAGGTTACTAAAACTGTGTATACAACCCCTGGCAAAAATTATGGAATCACCGGCCTCAGAGGATGTTCATTCAGTTCTTTAATTTTGTAGAAAAAAAGCAGATCACAGACATGACACAAAACTAAAATTTCAAATGGCAACTTTCTGGCTTTAAGAAACACTATAAGAAATCAGGAAAAAAAATTGTGGCAGTCAGTAATGGTTACTTTTTTAGACAAAGCAGAGGGGAAAAAATATGGAATCACTTAATTCTGAAGAAAAAATTATGGAATCATGAAAAACAAAAGAACGCTCCAACACATCACTAGTATTTTATTGCACCACTCTGGCTTTTATAACAGCTTGCAGTCTCTGAGGCATGGACTTAATGAGTGACAAACAGTACTCTTCATCAATCTGGCTCCAACTTTCTCTGATTGCTGTTGCCGGATCAGCTTTGCAGGTTGGAGCCTTGTCATGGACCATTTTCTTCAACTTCCACCAAAGATTTTCTATTGGATTAAGATCCGGACTATTTCCAGGCTATGATATTGACCCTATGTGTCTTTTTGCAAGGAATGTTTTCACAGTTTTTGCTCTATGGCAAGATGCATTATCATCTTGAAAAATGATTTCATCATCCCCAAACATCCATTCAATTGATGGGATAAGAAAAGTGTCCAAAATATCAACGTAAACTTGTGCATTTATTGATGATGTAATGACAGCCATCTCCCCAGTACCTTTACCTGACATGCAGCTCCATATCAAATCAAATCAAAATCAATTTTATTTATATAGCGCCAAATCACAACAAACAGTTGCCCCAAGGTGCTTTATATTGTAAGGCAAAAGCCATACAATAATTACAGAAAAACCCCAACGGTCAAAGAGACCCCCTGTGAGCAAGCGCTTGGCGACAGTGGGAAGGAAAAACTCCCTTTTAACAGGAAGAAACCTCCAGCAGAACCAGGCTCAGGGAGGGGCAGTCTTCTGCTGGGACTGGTTGGGGCTGAGGGGAGAGAATCAGGAAAAAGACATGCTGTGGAAGAGAGCAGAGATCAGTCACTAATGATTAAATGCAGAGTGGTGCATACAGAGCAAAAAGAGAAAGAAACACTCAGTGCATCATGGGAACCCCGCAGCAGTCTAAGTCTATAGCAGCATAACTAAGGGATGGTTCAGGGATATCATCAATGACTGTGGAAATTTACATGTTCTCTTCAGGCAGTCATCTTTATAAATCTCATTGGAACGGCACCAAACAAAAGTTCCAGCATCATCACCTTGCCCAATGCAGATTCGAGATTCATCACTGAATATGACTTTCATCCAGTCATCCACAGTCCACGATTGCTTTTCCTTAGCCCATTGTAACCTTGTTTTTTTCTGTTTAGGTGTTAATGATGGCTTTCGTTTAGCTTTTCTGTAAGTAAATCCCATTTACTTTAGGCGGTTTCTTACAGTTCAGTCACAGACGTTGACTCCAGTTTCCTCCCATTCGTTCCTCATTTGTTTTGTTGTGCATTTTAGATTTTTGAGACATATTGCTTTAAGTTTTCTGTCTTGACGCTTTGATGTCTTCCTTGGTCTACCAGTATGTTTGCCTTTAACAACCTTCCCATGTTGTTTGTATTTGGTCCAGAGTTTAGACACAGCTGACTATGAACAACCATCTTTT